>NW_026943042.1:519857-522667 GCF_024139115.2 Armigeres subalbatus
AAGGAATTCCTTGAGAAGTAACAGAAACTCCGAAAAATACCTGTAAAATTTCTGGGAAATACTTGGACGAATTCAGGAGAAATTCATGAAGATATTTCTGAGAGTTTCTTGAAGGATATTCTGAAGTATTGCCAAAAGAATTCAGATTGGAATGCTAGATGATTTTGCTATTGAATGTTTGGAGTATTTCCGGAAAATTTTCTGGAATAATCCGTAGGAATTAAAGGAAGAATTCCGAGGAATGCCGGAGAAGTTCCTAGAAGAATTTCCGAGAGAATTTCTTATAGATTTACAAGAAATTATGGAGCTAAATCGGAGGATTTTCGTCAGAAATTTTGAAGAAACTTCTGGTAGAATTTTGGGAAGAAATTCCGTATGTATTGTTGCAGGGAGCTATTGGCTGGTGGCTTCGAACCGATGCTTACAACTAAATTACATATTTTTAATTCATTAGCTAAAAGCTGAAATAATATATTTATTGATAGATATTTACATAATTGGATAATGTATAACACACAATTTCGTGATTTGTCTGAACCGATTGCCTCCTTGCCAACAGCCTCCACACTCCTAAACAAGAGGTTTTGTTGTTATTCTTACACATCTAATTAGTTGATTTATAGCTAGGGGTGAGTATTATGCAATGAGGTGCGAAATGTAACATGTATTCTTGACGGAACTCTCAGATGCATGCCTGAAGAAATGCCAGATTCTTCCTGAAGAGAGAATAGCCAAAGAAATATCTAGAAGTAAATCTTGGAAGAAGAAAAGATATCTTCAAGGAATTTCCTCGAAATTTCCTAAAAAATTAGTGGGGGTTTCTAGATAAGGAGGATTACAATTACATGAGGAAGGATTTTCGAACGATTTTCAGAGGAATTTGTGGATAACTTTCCGGAGGAATTCCAGGAGCTTCTAGAAGGATTTCAAGGAGAATTTTTGAGCCGAAATGTTTCGAGTTGTTTTGAACTTTCATATATTATGGATGGTTTTGGGAATTTTTGAATTTCAACCACCTATTTCTGTATATGATTGGATCGTAAAGTGCACATGTTTGAGGAATTCATTTCAGTACCCGTTCAATCTTTCCACAATTTGGGCGACGGCCCCCTTCTAGCTACATGAGCAACCCACAAATAATTATGTATTTTTTGCTCAAATATCGAGCATATTATTCCTATGGGGCCCTCCTCACAGCATCTGAACGCCCTTACCCTAAATTCAGCTTGGATATAACGGAATGCGTAGGATACCTTTTCGAACAACGAATTACGGACAACGGGCACTCAACTAGGTTGCCCCAGGTTTTGATTTTAATCTATCCCTACATACTATTCTGTGATTTTACAAGGCTTATTCTGCCATGATCAATATTGTTGTAGTTTCCATGACTTTTATTAATATTTATTAGTATAACCATCATAAGGACCTAAGTCGTCTGTTGATGTAACAAATAATAAACAATAAAAGTTTTCACGTTGGACTGCTTTTTTATTGGGCTTTGCCTCAATTAAGGGTTCGCTAAAAGTGTTTCAACTATGGATGGTTTAAATTACAAGCTGAGCTGAATTCCAGGAACAGTAATCCTTCTGAATCTTATTTGTTTCTGACCACTCAATAGAAACAGAAAGCATTACGACAACAATTATGTAAATAATGGGAAATTTGATGATAAAAAGCCGTAACACAATCAACAACCACTTCATTGATCATAACCATTCATTTCCTTCACAACTTTATCCCCATTATCACTGTTTTCAAAACAAGTTACTTCTGGTTTAACATATTTCAACCCCACGTGGAATTTTACGCCACTGAGGGCCACATGTTGCTACCGAATCTGAGCACAACTATAAACAACTCGTAAAATCTACCGGACATCTGAGAAACGCACTTCCTACTGCCGCAAGCAACCAGCCGACACTGATCGCTGATTACCATTTTCAACATCTTCGACACCCGAGAGGCCCAGACCTCCGGGGTGATGGCAACTGTTAGCTGCCTGCCACCTGGATTGATGGGTGGATCGGTGAAGCCTTGGAGAGGCCAACGTGCCATTTCGTACCGCCACGCTGCATCTCCGTCGTCGGTGCAGTGAGTGGTTTGCAGAAGAGACACACCTATGTGCGGTGGCAGCATCCGTAAGTATCGTCGTCGTCGTCATCGCCATCATCATCACTGTTTCTGCGGTCGAGATCGACAGGTTCACCAGGCCCATGTGCGGGGGTAAACATGTTTTGCAACGACGACGCAAGTTGTGAGCAGCTAATCATAATTTGCATGTTTTTTTATCAGTTTATTTTGTTTCCAGCGTGCAGTTATATCTGTTCTGTTTAATGGTAATTGTTTTCTCAGCTTTGTGTTTAAATCATCAACAAATCTTCGTACTTTTTGAGGTGACCAAACACCGTGAGGTACTGATAATGAGTAGTACACGATAGCTTTATTATTTACTACATATTGAACTATAAGATCGTGTACTCTGTGGTAACTTTATAATAGCACAATAATATTAGGTTTCGAGCGCATGACTAAAATTGCCCGAGCGGAAATGCCGCCGTAACCTTAACTGATAATCGACCAGCTAACGTTTACCATTTTAATGCTGACATAAATTTCAACATTAAGATCAATAATCAATATAAGAGCACAAGTGGACAGACAGAGTTTCATAATGCAAATATTTGTTAAATAACTATACATCGCCGTATTCAGCATCGTTCAATGTATGTACTTAAATGTCTTCCTATGCTGGACCTCGAGGCGACTTTTGTTTGACGATTCTTCCTTGTTATACAACTGTTCAGTTT
>NW_026943042.1:522692-643508 GCF_024139115.2 Armigeres subalbatus
GTGACAATGCATTCAATGATAATGGGATACTTATTTATAAACTTATTTATATTTACTTATTTATAAAGATGCAACTATTTCAGCATTACTTTATGTTTGTCACATTTCAATTAGAAAACGCGATACCATATATGGTTTGCGGTTTGCAAGTCATGTGAATGCTTATCTTAAACGCATCGTGTGATTCACCATTGCATCTGTGGTTGATAAGATCATGTACATTTGCTTTCGCTGTTTCCATTTATATAAAATGCAGAAATCGAAACACAATTTGTCAGTACGTTGCAAATTCTTATGTTTGAGCGATCCGAAATGGCACAAATACGTATGGGACTGAAGTTGATGTTACTGTTGATAGCGACATGCGTATCTGCTAACCGAAATGAATCGAGCTGCGCAGAATTTGGCTATGAACTTATTCAAACCAAGCTGGAATATTTGGAGTTTCGGTGAGTATCTCTTCGCAAAAAAAACGGACAGTATATCACCCATGTTCGTCTAGTTTTACAGAACTGTTCGTCCAACTGAAGGAACAAGACGAACTCTTTGCCAACAATCAGCGCCGTATCGAGTCGGAACAAAATAAGATGAACCGAATGGTTGATCGGCATGAGCGCAAAATTGTGAATCTGATAGAAGGCATGAACCATGCATTCGGCACCAATGTCAGTGTCATCACGGATCAATCGCGGCAGATCCTGGAGTTGCAAACAATTTGTTCCAATCATGACCCTCATCCAGAAAGCATAAACGATCTTCGACCGGGAATGGGCTGCCGTTTTACGGAGGGCCCCGCACATGCGTCGTGCTTTGCAGAATGATGATAGCCGATCAACCAACCATTGTTCAAATGGAACGACCACCGTTTCGGAGTGATTGGCTGATGGTTTTCACACGGTTAGACGCACGGAAAAATTCAACAGTGGACCGATTACCGCAATGGATTTGGAACTCCAGGTAGAGAGTTTTGGTTGGGACTGGAACGGTTGCACCAGCTGACGAAGAACTCACCGTATGAAGTGCTAATGGAAATGGAGGATTTTGCTGGCAACTATGGATACGCTCGGTATAGTAAGTTCAGTGTTGGCTCGGAACTGGAGCAGTATTCAGTCAAAGAACTGGGTACGCATAGTGGAACAGCAAGCAATTCGTTCGCGACACATAAAGGCAGAACTTTTCGACTGCCGAAACTGGAACTTCGAAAGACTGTGCCAAGACCTACACTGGCGGATGGTGGTACTATCCCGGTGTGTGTTATAATACGTAAGTAGAATGCATCGCACAGTGTGAAATGGTTTATGCATTTCGATTTATTTGCAGTCACTTCAGTGGAATATGGAGTAAAACAACGATTGGACATCAATCGTGGAAGGATTGCTCTCGGACAACCTGGGACTAAAGTTTGCGCGAATGATGATCAGAAAAATTTGAATAAGTGAATGTATGAGCATGGGTTTACCGAAAAGTTCAGTGATACCTAAGTTCAAAAAGTTCAGTGATATTTAATAAAATTAATTGGAAAAGCATTTATGAAACTATTTGTAAATTTGACATATGATGATCTACACTCCGTGTTGTCCGGAGCAAAACCGAATGTAATTCATATTACAGGTCGCTCGTTCTGGGCCACCAATGTTGATTGAAACAGTTAGCAATACGTAATAACACTCATATATTCGAAAATATCATTTTTTGTTTTGCTTCAAACTGAGATGCACAAAACTTAAAAGCGCAACTGTTCACCGTTCAACGACGCCGGCAGGTCTTGATATCGTGTTTCGCTTAACGATGATACGATGGTGCTTGAACGGTGGCGATGACAACGACAAATCAAGCCTCACTTTCGTTTTCATTATGATGGACTTTTTCCCCCTATATGAGAGTTACGCGACCGCCACGCGCGCCAAAAGCTCCACTATGGTCACGCGGTCGCAGAAACAGTGACAGAGCAGTAGCCAGCGCCGCGTCGGTCGTGGCTCGGAGATCTGCTGAACGGTGTTGCATTGCCTACGCTCTTATTAGCTGTTGGAACTGTTCAGACAGTAGCGTGGCTGGTTGGGAAATCACGCCGCCTCGTTTAATGCGCGTAAATATCCACGGGCGTAGAAAAGGCGCGTACCACTGTGTTGCTACCGACCGCACCGCTAGCAGAATTACGTTTGTATGCATACATTAAATGCTTAATTTTGAGTTTGATTTGTGACCCATTGACCGTTTCCTTACTCGCATAAACACATCGCGGAATTGGCTAATTGGTTCGAGGGAGTCATTCGATCAGTCGGATCGCACATAAACACTCACGCTTCACCACCGCACTGAGGGTCGACCGGAGCACGCGGTTGATATGTCGATTCCAGAATCCGGGCGAACTTGGAACGAATGTTGACGCGACGACTTTAGACTGCGACTGCCAGCAACTATCTGTCGGCGAACACGATTTCGATCGAATTGAATGCGTTTCGTTGGCTACTCGGCGATTGACTGGCAGGACTCCTGCATCGTGCAGCTGGTACAGGCCGACGACGAGACAACGACGACTGACGCTGCTGTGCCGCCGCGCTTGTCGTTGAAGCCTAGTTGGACGCGATCGCCAGTAATCCCGCGTGAATTTGATACAATTTGTTACGATTATGTGCGCAGTTGCGCAGACCTTTGTGTAGCCAACCTACTGGTTTTCGATGATGTGGACTATGTTCGAACGATATTTAATTTGATCGTAGGTTTCTTTAGCATGGATACAACATGAAAATATGCCGCATGACTGTTGATTCTATTCTTTGATAATTTCTTTAACCTTCTTAGTGCATTTAAAAAGTGACACATTGGGCATTAGCGGGTCAAAAGTGACCTCAACTTGAATTTAGACCTGTGCGCCGCCGCGCCACGCCGCCGCCGCCGGTGGGTTTACTCACGCCGCCGCCGCCGACGATTTTGGGTCGGCGCGCCGCCGTTCATAATTTTGTAACGCCGATGACTAATCGCAATAAAAAAAATCAATTAACTTAAGTCGAGTCGAGTAAAGTACAAGACACTGAACATGGCCTTACAGTTGAAGACGAAATATGTATCTGTAAAGCAAAACAACGTGGTGGAATTTATTATTTATGTGATAGTTCATAGATGGTGAAAAAGTGGAAATCGTCAGAATTCAATTTCAAAACTACCTTACGAGATTGTGTCTCTAAGTCAGTGTGGTGAAATACTTTGTCTGGATTAATAAATATGTTGGTTGATTAGTTTATGAGTTTGCATGAGGCTTTATCCGGATTCCGTCTACTAAGTAGAATAACACATAAAATGTTTAACTGATTTTTGGATTTTCGTCTAAGCCAGGCCTTGGCTTTGGCATACAAGGATATCAAGGTAAGTTAGCACATTAATTATCTTGACAATATTTATTTTTTTTATTTATTAAAATCAACCAGACCACTTATTTAATCAGTTTTGTTTCTTTTTTGATTTGTGTTATGAGCACAGTTGACTTATTTGGTAAACCAATTCAGCAAAATAATTAAATCCCTACTATGAATGATTTTCTAGCTTTTTGTCCAATATAACTTTTTTTTATTTTGAAATCATTTTTTTAATATTTGAATTGACAGAACCGTTTGGTATATTTCCTTGTACATTCCTCCAAAGTTTTCTAAAAATTCCTTCACAATTTCCATTACGAATTACTTCAGAACATCCTTTACGAATTTATTTAGGAAATTCCCTATGGAATGTATACAAAAAAATGTTTCAGGGATTCCTACGAAAAATAAGCTAGAAATTCAAAGACTACTTAAAGAATTCCTCTGGGAATTCTATAAAGATTTTTTTCTGAAATTGTTTATCAACACTTTTTTAAGCAATGCCTTCGGAAATTACTTTGAGAATTGCTTCGGAAATTCCTCCTTGTGAATTTTTTCGGCAATTATTCCATGAATTCCTTAAACTAATTCTTACAGATTATACATGAAAGATTTCTTAGAAATTTTCTCAGGGAACTTCTTCCAGCAATTCCTTTAAAACATTCTTCATTCCAACTTCGAACAGGAATTCCTCCGAAAATGATTTCACGAGTGCACTCCGAAATGCTTTCAGTAATACCTTGGTAATTTTTTAGTGTTTGTTTATTTTTTTGTTTTACTCTTTCGAAAAATCAATTAGTAACTCCAGCGAAAACTATTCCATTCTCTAATTATTTTTCAAAGGATTTCCGGAAAGAAATTCCGAAAGAATTTCTGAAGAAATCTACGAGGGAATCTTGGATTCTTTTCGAAGAAACTTTTAAAGAAATCTATGGAGAAAAATCAGAAAGAATTCTTGGCGGATTTTTTTAGATTATTCAAGGAAAAAAAATCGTAAGGAGTTCTCAAATGAATTTTTGGAGGAGTTTTTGAAGAAATTCCTGGAGGGTGGAGGACTTTCCAAATGAATTTTTGGAGGCATTTTTAAAAGAGAGCTTGAATCGATTTTCAAAAATAATTTCCGTTGGAACTGCTAAAAAAGTTTTTCAACGTATTTCTAAAAAACTTCCGCAAAGAATTCCTAAAGGAATTTCCAACGAAATCCATAAAGGAATGTCTGAAGGTAAATTTGAAGGAATTTATAAATAAATTCCTAACAGAATTTCAGAGGAAATGCCTACTGGTATATCTGAAATAATTCCTACATAAATCCAGGAATTCCTTCGGAATTTTTCTTAGAAATCAATTTGCAGGTTCCCTCGGAATTTGCCTCAGGGAGTCCTACAAAAAATCATCCGAAAATGAGTTCCAGAAAATCTTTCGGATTCATTCGGATATTCTTTGGAATTTCTCTCAGGAATTGGTTCGAAAATTCATCCACGCATTATTTCAGAAATTTGTTGAGGAAAACGTTGGGAAAATCGTTGAGATATTAATCCGAAAATTTCGAAATTTTTCTAAGAACTCCTTAGGTATACCTTGCAAGTTCAAGGACAATATTTCCTTAAGAATTCTTGAACAAGTTCCAGAAAGAATATCCAAGAAATTCCTGAAGGATTTTTCAAAGTAACTCCTGAATGTTTTCTGATAGTCTTAGATTTCTCCGCAAATTCTTTTGGACATTCCGTCAAGATTTCGTTCAGAAACACGGAAATACCTTCTGAAAATCCTTCACAAATTCTTTTTGAAACATCTACGAAAAATGTTTGAGGAGTTCCTTAGCAAATTGTTTCAGAATTCCTCCAAAAACTCTCGAAAAACTCCTACAGAAATTCAATTACGGATTACTTTGGAAATTTCATCAAGTTTTGTAAATTTACTTAGGAATTTCTTCGAAAATTAATTGAGAAATTCCAGCGAAGATACTTTTTGGATTTTTTGTTTTGGACATTCCTCTAGGGTTTCCTTAGCAAGCTCCTTGTCAATTTTTCCTAAAATTACCTTAGAGATTCTTCTCTCTATAAAAAGAGAGAAGCGTGAAGAGAGTAGTGAGACGTCTCACTACCCACTTCGGACTACTTACTTTTCACAGTGAGAAAAGAGAAATGCGGAGTGAGAAGTAAGACGTCGTAGTGATACGTCTCACTATTCACTTCGCGCTTCTCAATTTCTACAGTAAGAAGAGAAAAATTAAGAAAAAGAATTGAGACGTCTCATTACTCACTGTTCCCTGTAAAAAGTGAGAATTGAGACGTCTATCTTTTCACTCCTCATTTATCACTTATCGTTGTAAAAAATGAGAAGCATGAAATGAATAGTGAGATGTCTTATTACCCACTTCGTACAACTCAGTTTTCACAATAAAGAGAATAGTGAGACGTCTCACTTCTCTCTCTTTATTTTTCTCTTCTCGTTGTAGAAAGTGAGACGTAAGACGACTCACATCATGCATCTCACTTTTTACAGTGAGAAGTAAAAAATGAGGAATGAGAATTGAGACGTCTCTCTTCTCATTCCTAATTTCTCACTTTTCAAATAACCTATTCGGCCAAATGACCTATTAGGTCAAATGTCTTATTCGGCCAAATGTCCTATTCGGCCAAATGTCCTATTCAGCCAAATTACTCCTTTGGCCAAACGACCTTTTCGGCCAAATGACCCTTTCGGCCAAATGACCCTATTAGCCAAATGACCCTTTCAGCCTAAAGACCCGTTTGGCCAAATGACCTTTTCGACCGAATCTAAACCAACATTTGAAAAGGGCGTAACAGCCAAAATTCATTACTTCTGATTCTTCGTCTACATAGGGGAAATGTTCCGATCTCACTGTACATATATCCATCTCATCGCTAAACAAAGAAATACGGCACCAAATTCGTCGCTTCTTTTTGTCAACATGCGTGCTCACTGCTGAAAAAAATCACAAAAATAATAAACAAACCAAATTCCTTTCCATTGCTTTGTTTTTGATGGGATGGAAATAGGAGCTATGAGATGAAGTGGAGAACCGTTCCCCTATATAGCTATATACGTGGACGAAGAATTAGAAGGAATGAATTTTGGCTGTTACGCCCTTTTCAAATGTTGGTCTAGAAATTACCCTTTCGGCCAAGCGACCCTTTCGGCTAAATGACCCTTTCTGCCAAACAACCCTTTCAGCCAAACGACCCTTTCGGCCAAATGACTTTCGACCTAATGGTCTGTTCGGCAAAATGGTATATTCGGCCAAACAACTTTCGGCCAAATGACATTGGCAAAAAGATGCAGACTATCGAATTCTAGGAGTTTTTGAGCAGAAAATAGTAAATGGCGCAGACGAACGAATAAATCACGATTGTACAAAGTTTATAAAACTGCAGACAAAGGCAGGCTGATAAAATATGGCAGATTACAGTGAGCTGTACATGTACTGTGTATGTTGGAAGAGAGACCAGCAAAAACCATTCCGAGAGCCTGGAAGAGGACATTGGCTCCGGGGTAGATCCCGCACTCGGTGGCTGTGTGCAATCGAGGAAGATGCTCGTGCAGCCGAGGGAGACTGACAACTGGCTGCCCAACGAGCAACCTGGAATAGGAAATTAAATCCGGTTTTCCTCCGGACAACACGGAGTGTACGACCATCATAGGTATAGGTAAATTTATAATGAAATTTTTGGACATTTTCCCCAGGAATTCCTTCAAGACATTCTCCATTTCTTTTGATTTTTTGTTAGAATCCCTTCAGATATTCATTCAAAGCTCCTTTAAAAATTTATTCGGAAATTCATTTGAAATTTTGTAAGGAATTACTTTGAAAATGTCTGTGAGGATTCCTTTGAAACTTCCCTGAAGGGTTCCTACTGGTTTTTCTTTGAAAATTCCTTCAGTTCTCAAAGTTTTTCGGGAATTTCTTCAAAAATGTTGGCCGATTGCCTTCATAAACTTTTTCCGACATTACTTCCGGAAATCCTTTGAAAATTCCTTTGGAACAGTCTTTTAGGAATTCCATCGGAAATTAGTTCATTGTTGTATAAATTTCCGAATGAATTCCTGCAGGATTAGCTTTACTAAAGGAATTTCCTAAACTGAACGTGAATGGTTTTTAGAAAGAATAGCTATATAAATTTCTGTAGGAATTCTCATAGGATTTTACGAAGGAATTTCTTATGAACTCCCCAGTCTTGCTCAGCTAGTATTTATTTTTACCCAAGGATGTTATCAATCATTTAGTAATCTTTCTTCGATCATTTAGTAGTTTGTCAATAAATCATTCCAGAGGCCTAATTTCACAATGTATTGTATGGTGGACTTTTAGTGCGAAGGTTTTTCTACAACTCTTCTTAACAGGTCGAAGTTCGAATTCCACTATTAAAGGAGTTACGGTGCTAGTTGCTATACTTATACTAAATGATTACAAAATATGCAATCATTTAGTCTAAATTACTGCTACTAGCGCTATAGCTCCGTTATTAGTAAAATTCAAACAACGAACTTTTAGGCATAGTTGTAGATAAACCTTTGCACTAGAAGTCCACCATACAACAGATTTTGAAATTTAGCCTATGGAATCAGTTATTGACAAACTACTAAATGATCGAAGGCAGATTACTAAAAGATCGATAACATCCTTGTTTTTACCTTTTTATGTTGATCATAACATTGTAATATAAATAACAGTTTGAAATCAGGTATTGATTAGTGTCGCCGGCAATTCACTATTTTGAATGTGCTGCTTGATGATCGGCAAACGTAGAATATTGCTATTTTAATCCTCTGAAGTCGATTTGTATACGGGCGATTCCGTGTGAATCAAAACCGCATGAATCCAAAATCTTGCATTAAAATTGATTTTTCCAGTCATTGATTTTTTAACCCACGCCGGTTCACGCCGCCGCCGCCGCCGCCGATAAAAGTTAACGGCACGCCGCCGTGACGCCGCCGCCGCCGGGGCAAAAGTGACCACCACGCCGCCGCCGCCGATGATATGACCGGCGCACAGGTCTACTTAAATTCGCTCCCAACACATCATTTTCGAATTGATTCTCAGTCTTTTGGAATCAAATTGAAGGGTTGGATTCCGCGGATGTCGTTACCGACAGATTTTTGCAATTTGGCCATTTATTCTGCCATTCGAAGGGTGATTTTGGAAATGCTCATAAGTTTGCGTAGAAATAATCCCCATAGAATGTAGCCATTGTTCATTTCCATGGAATAAAACAATTCCTGGTTATTTCACGGTCCGGTGTCCCTCCGGAAGACCCGGAACGTCCGTAAAAGAGGTCGATTCATGAAACATATCATAGAAAAGCGCATTTATTTAAAAGTTTTCCATTTTTGAACGCTGATTATGGTGACCCATTGTGACGGACATTGTTGGCCACCGGAGGTCCTCCAGAGGATCCGGAACATCCGTAGAAGTGGACAATTCATGGAACAATTCATGGTTTTCACATAGCTTTTCATTATCGTACTTTGAGTAACAAATGATTGCAGAGATCCCATCCATTTTGGTGGATCTGGGTGGCCACCAGATGTTCTCCAGAAGATCCGGAACGCCCGTAAAAAGTCAATTTATGAAACTCATCATTGAAAAGTTCCTTTTTTGAAAAGTTTATGAATGCTGAGTAACAAATGATTGTGCTGACCCATGTGGGCTTCTTGGCCGTGCGGTTAGCGACGTCAATCGTCTAGACGCATGTGCTATGGAGTGTGGGTTCGATTCCCGCCTCGGTAAGGAGGAAACTTTTCATGATCGGAAAATTCTCCACTGGTCCACTGGGTGTTATGTGTCCATTGTCTAATCCTAGGTGTTAAGTGTTCAGTCTGTACGACCTCTGGTCGAAGACGGTGTTCCTGTCTTTTAAGACAAAATCGGGTCGATACTATTTTATGACGCTAATACGATAATACTTCTTTGCACAAAGAAGTCGAACAAATTTCCAACCTTAAAATTTCCAACCAACCAATCCAACCCAGCCACACTCAGCATGATCTTGCTTCGTAGCCGCGAATCTTACCGCACGGCTAAGGAGGGGCCCACAGAAAGCATCACAACAACCTTCTTGAGATGATAAATGAGTAGAATAACAAACAGTTTACAAAATATCGTGCTCTAGTAGGATGAGTATTAGGGTGGCTCAAAAAACACCCTTTCAATTTTTTGATGGGCCGCACTCTTATTCGGTTCTTTTTGATGCCCTGATGCTCTGGACAGAATTTCAGCCAAATCGGTCAACGTTTGGGCGGTGCTAAGCTCGTTGGAAAATGGAAAACTCGTTATATGGAAAAATGTATGCAGAAATATCCAAAAACAGTGATTTGCAGTTGAACGGCACAATTTACAACCAAGAACCATGATAATCATTCAGTTCTTGTAGAAATAAATACAGAATGTTATGCTGAAAACCGTGAGAAGATTAGAGTTTACTAGGCAAAGATATTAGCACTTTACTGGAGTGTTGTAGGGTTGAATTTATTTCTTTTCAAAGGTAAAAGAAACGAAATTTGCTCAAACCTCACTACAGAGAAATGCTAATAACTTAGCCGGGCAAACTTTAACCTTCTCGCAGTTTTCTGCATAACATTCTGTATTAAATTCTTAAAGATTTGAATGAGTATCATAGGTCTTTATCGTAAGTTGTGCCGTCCAACTGCAATTCACTGTTTTTGGATGTTTCTGCATACATTTTTTGCATATAAACTTCCAACGTTGACCGATTTGGCTGAAATTTTGTCCAGAGCATCAGGACATCAAATAGAACCGAATAAGAGGGCACATCAAAAAAATTGAAAAAAAAAATTCCTATACTAATTTGAGCCACCCTAATGAGTATCAAGTGTTGACCAATCCGGAGGAACTTTAGCAGCACATCCAGTGGTCAAGTCTAGATGATTGACTGCAGAGGATCGAGTGAGCCTTGGCTGGAAACGGAAGTGTTTTTTATCAGTCATATTTTTTTTTATAAGTTTTTCTTCTGTATTTATGAAGATTGGATTTTGGAAAAGCATGCAAAATGTAGTGGCAACTAAAGTGCAGGCTCTGCATTCATGGAAGATACCAGTCAAAGCACGTTTGGTGGTGACCCCGATATAGATGCCAGCGAGACCGGTCAAAATGTAATCATATTGATTCTGATCCCTATGCTTACTGGAATCAATTTCGACACCTACCGGAATATATCCGTTACTCGAATCGGAATCCATCTAGCAGTGAAACAGTTTCCGGGTTTTGTTGCTGATGATAAAAATTCCTATGCAAATTTTCCATCCATCACTCATCAGCCGGAGTTCTTTGAATAAAAATCCAAATTGGCCAATGAACTCAGCTCATTTTCATCGATTGTGGAAAGCGGACTCTACCCTTCGTACAAAAGTTGCTCAAGACAATACCATCAAAAGAGTTGACGCAGTTCGAAAACATGATCCAGCAGATCCATTTTATTCACGTGGGTTACATTGTGGTTGTTCCTGAATGTACGGTGACGGGCAATTGGATCTAGGGATGAGGATTCCGCGTGAACGAACTGACGAGCCTGAGCGATGGGAGCAACAGTATAAACGGAAATATTACAAAGGTTTGATACAGGGAAGATATTCATAGATGCAAACTTCACGACTTCGGTAAGCTCGATCCTTTTCTAAATTATGTTTAGCCATACACACCTACATAATTTTTAAACACACTAATCATACGTCAAAAAATGTATAGATACAGGTTCATTGTGTCGTTTACAATAATAATAACCTGAGAAGCGTCAGTGATAATCGAAATTTAGCCTAACTTGCATTTATTTAGCTATTAATGTTTTCTACATTTAAAACTTTTTACTTCAAAACACAATATTTTTGTTGAATTCAATCCGCAATATTAATTTATCTGTTTCACATGATTTTTTTTGGACTAATTTGATGAATATCGCATATCGTTAATGGCATCCATATACAGATGTGCTCGACTTGCGGTTAGCGGCAGTATAACTGGTAATCAATTCAGTACTCAAATCAAAATTTTTTTATTTCCGAATTATTATCTTTTTGGAATTGAATTTAAGGCAAATTATAAGATATTTTTTGCAATTCTTACATAAATGTTTATTAAATGTTAATCGTCTACTTTACTGATGGTCAAGTCATGTTTCTTGAACGATTGAATGTGACAGAATTACAAGAATGTTCAATGTCAAGTGTTAGTACTTCCTATTGAAAACCTAAGTAATCCTTAGGTATAATAATTCCGTTATAACTAAATTTTGTACTAAAAAATCATCCTAATATAGATTTCAAATGGGTATATCTTGTGATAGAGTGATACAATGTTTTCGATAAGTTATGTTTGGACGAAGATAAACTAGTCGCATAATGTCACCAGTCAGTTTGATAGCAGATAATACGTAAGTAATAACATGAGATCATGGTCTTTGAGTACACATAAAAATGTGTTTTACGATTTATTACATTTTCCTTATTTTATCTCGTTTCAGAGAGCGAGTAATGGCGCTTAAGCCTAGGTATAAGTACCAGGACATATGGGAGAAATACCTGTGTCCCATCCCTGGAAGTACGATCAGCAAGGAGTGACACTAACCTTCTTAGCAATGTCACTCCCAACGCCAACTTTTCAATCACCCCCTGAAAATGGAACGGTTGGTACGGCTGTCCCCGTTTCTTCCTTTCGTTTATTAAAAACTTTTCGTTGATCATGTTATTCGTTTCTGAATAATCTGATTGCCGAGAAGTTATGAATTATCTCCCAATTTCAAGCCTGCACGGTGGGCCTGGCCGTTTTAATATTTGTATCCTATTGATGATATGCTGCAAATATTAATGCAGACAAGAAAATGCTCGGAAACACAACCGACATTTCTAGGATGCTTTTCAATACTGGCTGTGCATGTGCTAAGACAAGACAAGACAAGACAAGACAAGACATCCAGTGGTCAAGTCTAGATCATGAGAGGGCCTTCACTGGCCATTCAAGTCTATAAGTGAGGGTCACGACAATAACGACAATAGATTTTTGGTAACCCCGTGCTCTCATGATTCGAGTTTCGTTAGCTGGCAACTTTTTGGGATATCACGGGCATTATTCATGAAGGGCCTCTAGTGGCCACTCAGGGCCATAAGAAAGGGTAACGATAATTTTCTATAACTCAGAGTACGTTAATGAAAAGCTTTGAAAAGCCGCATTCTTCTATGGTGAGTTTCGTGAATTGAACATTTTTACGGATGTTCCGGATCTTAGAAAGGACCTGCGGTGGCTACTCAAGTACATTTAAATAGGGCACAACATTTTTTTGTTAATCAGAGTACGACAATATAAAGGGTTGGAAAAACCGCACACTTCTGTGATAAGTTTCATGAATTGGTCACTTTACCGGACGTTCCGGAAGACATCCGGTTTCCACCCAGGTCCATCAAAATGGTTCGCCACACCCAAGTAACATTTTAAGTTTTATAACGCTCTTGAAGACCATGTTTTAGAGTGCGAGATTTCTCTTGTTTTGGACAGCAGAACGATGGCGCGATCGGCCGAAATATTGTGTTCTGCATTGCGCGGCCGGTAATAAAAATCAGTTCAGTGCGAGATTTCTCTTGTTTCGGACGGTTAGGTAAAATCACTGTGTATAAAGAATGGCACGGTCGAATCGCTTATCAGTGTGAATCCAGATCCAACGATGCCTACCAACTAACTGATAATCCTTCCTGTGGTTTTTGTGGAGACGCAGAGGTAAACACGGTCTTCAAATAGCAAAAACTACCTACTAATATTCCTTCCCTCTTCCTACAAGGACTTCCCTTCTACACTTCTTGTGGACTGCAATTTCACTGATTCTGGTCAATCACGGAGTAGCAACCATAGATAGGTGTAGTCAGTCAAAGCTAAAACTAAGCTAAGCTAAGCTCTTGAAGACCATGTTTTACTCTACAAGAGTGCTATAACACCAGGATAAAACCAAAATGTTACTAGGGCAATCATCTATTACTCAGCGTTCGAAAAGGAGAAGCTTTGGAAAAAAAATCCGCGCTATCAGGTCAAATAACAAAAGCGCTAAAAACAGTATTATTAGGTTTTTTGCTGAATACGTTCTCTAGTGTTGTACTTTCATGATCCATTTTTATTGCTTTTTACATGAATCGTGTCACCTACAAAAATAATCATTCTCATTTCTTGTCATTACTCACCGCCTTTAATTTTAAATCACTGTTATAGACAACTTTTTAAAATAATACAAATTGAAATGTAGATTAATATTTACATTGATTTGTTAATTTGTTACCAACATTCGTATGCTTTTTATACATGTTTCATCCAAACCATTGAAGAAACTAAATAAAATATGAATACACGGTGAGGTTGTATGACCAAAGGTCGAAGGTCAAAAGGTCGAAGGACAAAACGTCTAAGGTCAAAAGATCTAAAGGACAAAAGGTCGGAGGGTCAAAAGGTCGAAGGGGCATAAGGTCGAAACAAAAAATCTGAGCCAAAAGGTCGAAGGACAAAAAGTCGAAGGTCAAAAAGTCAAAAGGACAAAAGGTCGAAGGGTCAAAAGGGCGAAGGGACAAAAGGTCAAAACAAAAAACTTGAGTCAAAAGGTGAAAAGGACAAAAGGTCGAAGGGTCAAAAGGGCGAAAGGTCAAAGCAAAAAATCTGAGTTAAAAGGTCGAAGGGATAAAAGGTCAGAACAAAAAAAAAAAGAGCCGAAGGATAAAAGGTCGAAGGTCAAAAGGTCGAAATGAAAAAAGGTCAAAGGGTCAAAAGGTCGAATGGTCAAAAGGTCGAAGGGACAAAAGGTCGAAACAAAAAATTTGAGCCAGAAGGTCTAAGGGACGAAACGTCGAAAGAACAAAAGATAGAACTTATGCTTGTAGGACAAAAGGTGAGATGGAATAAGAGGCCGAAATTATAAAAAGTGAGGCAAAACGTCGAGTATTAGTCAACCATTCTTTTGGACATTTATGTTTACTTGTGTTTTACCTGATAATATTAAATTGTAGAATTTTTCCTTCTTAATCATAGGCTTTTCTTTCCAGTTTCGCACATTTATATTTATATGTGTTTAATCTGATTTTCATTGTTGAACTTTTCCTTCTTTTAGTCATTGCCTTGCATAAGAGGTGAAACACCAAAAATTAATAACAAAAATTAATAGGGGAAGTGCACCGGTTTTGGCCACCTTAGTGCCTAATTTGGCCAACCCTGAAAAATACACATTTATCCAAAATAATCGGTCAGTTAAAAGCAGCGTAGAAGCGTGAGAGCTATATCTCTTGTTGGAACTAATAAAACCCTCGTGAATAGCTTTATTTTTGGAGTTATTCGCAAAATTGGCCAAATTAGGAACATGGCCAAAACCGGTACAGTTCCCCTATGCAAAATACTTTAGGCATAACATGCTTAGGTATTCCAATACCAAACGAATAATAATGTGTGATGCGTTTGGTATTGATATACAAGGCTAGTTCATACCGATTTCCGTTATCAAGGTCGGCGCTCCTGCTCAGGGAATAGTGATTTTGAGCGAAACAGAAAATTTTGTATTAGAGGGTTAAGTTAACTTTGAAGAATAGCGTCTGTTTAAAATATAAATAAGGCATAACTCGTAAGAACAGTCAATGATTAATAGAATGAAACCTCCAATCTCTGTCTATTCGACTATTTGTTCTGTCGACCTTTTTCTCTTCGATCTTTCGTCCTTTCGACCTTTTGACCCATTTATTTTTTCCAACCTTCTTTTCCTTCAACCTTCTGTCAGTTTTTTACCTTCTTTTCCTTTGACCTTTTGTCATTTCGACCTTTTGACCTTTTGTCCTTTCGACCTTCTGTCCTTTCGACCTTTCGTCCTTTCGACCTTTTGTCCTTTCTACCTTTTGTCCTTTCGACCTTTTGTCTTTTCGACCTTTTGGCCTTTCGACATTTTGATCTTCGACCATTCGAACTTTTGTTCTTCGACTTTTTTATCGACCTTTTGACACAGATTCCGGGGTGGTGGTTTCAAATATACCTATATAAATTGGTTCAACCCTAAACATGCATATCAAGCATAAATAGCTAAAAGACTGTTTGTTGTATCGAAATGATAATGAATATGCCGAATGTTGAACATTTGTTTGCGAGGTCGCCCATTGCTACGTTACCGAGAGCGAGGTGAGCACAAAGTGAAGAAAATTCGCCAATTTTTATTTTGTTCAAATCGATCTTTGTACATGAGAAGGGGCCGTACCCATATTACGAACGCACTTTTTGGGGGAAGGAGATCTGTTGTTTTCTTACGCGTCATTTGAATAGGAAAAATCTTACATGGGGGAAGGGGGGTCAAAAAATCCTGGAAAATCCAGCTTTCCACGATCGCCATAATGGCGGATGCCATAAAAAGTTTGACATTAACTGCTTCCCGACACTGAACTGAAATTTTCGTCTAGCAAGCATTGCTGTGTTTCGTTGCTAACGACAACTCAAACTTGTTATTTTTCTATCAACAACATAATTTACTGAAGGATTGAGTTTAATCAGTTTCACCGTTCCTTTTGAATAATTATTTAATGTTTTATTTCAGATACATTGAAGCCAATTCTAAGTACAAATGTACTACTGAAGCACTCGTCGGTTTGTTAGGAACGGAAGCTTCCGCATGCTCACCAATACTCTATAGTTCTATTCGACTGCTTCTGAACCATTTAGCATAAATATAGTGAAAGCAACCTTTATCAAGCTATTTGCTTCTGAAATAGATTTGTTATCCGGTTGAAGCTACTGGTTCCTCTGGTTAGACGCTCCAGAGGAAACGTCATAAACCTACCAGAAGAATTGTAATTGTAATCGTTTGCAGAAAGTTTGCTCTATGCCTTCAGCACTTCTGGTACTTATTCAGAACTGCCAAAAAATTTGGGAAATAATCATGGAATTGAAAATTATTTGATTGTTAAATTATTTGGATGATAATTCATAAAAATTAGAAATTTTGATTACACTACCTTTCGTACTTTGTTGGAAATATGGTCGAGATTCGCTGGTTCGGATTGCAATACATATGCCACTTTTTAGATGGGCTTCTGTTGATTGGGGCATGGTCCAATTGATAGGCAATCATATGAGAAATTTCATTGCGAACACTTAAAATGGAAACTTGGGGGATAGGCTTTACAAGGTTGTGGTTCAAACAACGAGTTAAGATTGTAACAATTAAAAAATAATAATAAAATAAGTCAGTCATGAGAAATAATATTCCATCTACTGAACACCCGCTAACAGTACAGGCCATACAGAGACAAGAATTTTCCCCCTTTGGTTTAATTTAAATTCAGTTGAACAAAGACGCGTAGATCAAATAATCGGCCTTGATAACGATTAACAACTAAATTCTCTGTCAATTGAGAAAAGAACATATTATTTAATAAAATTAGTTTTGCCAGAAGGTGTTCTCCACATTAGCTGCTAGTAACCAGTGATACTTCTTGCGTCATATTGGAGTATCGAGAAACAGAATTTGAAACATCAGAAAGCTGCTGGAAGCATGCTTCACTCCAAAGACCATCATGGAGGTTTCCCAAAGCTGTGACTTTCGAAGCAACATGTTATCTGAAATAACATATCATATTAATTGAAATTGATTTGAAACTAAATTTGAATGGTAGGTAAACATAATAAGTTTAAATTGTAGTGATGTCCTTGTTGATAGAAAATAACAAACTGTGGGATGTCAATAGTGACGAAGAAAATCAAAGCTTGCTCAGACTAAAATTCCAGTTCAGTGTCGGGAAGCAGTTAATGTCAAACTTTTTATAATGTGTATTAGAGTGTGATTTATGGGCCTTCTGCCTAAAACACCTTCAATGTGTATACAAACAAACGAACTGTCAGCAACTTTTATCAATTCGACAAATAAAACTGTTTCGCGTTTATTCCTACAATAAATTGTATTTTTCCGGTTATTCCGGTGTCCGAATCCTTTCACCCATTAGGTAATGGGTCCAGGAACGCTTCCTGGTCGCGAATCGGTCGGATTGTAAGTTTTTCGGTCCTTTTTTGGCGTTCAAGAATGGTCAATGACACTGTTGGAGGAGCACGCCTTGTTGGGATGCATCGAGAACGAAATTGCGGATGTGTTGGAATTGCAGGTCGGACTTGCGGACTCGACGGAGATGCGGCAACGGAAGAAAATAGCCCTCGAGAAGCGACAGAAGAAGGAAAAAATTGTAAGTCGATTATCGTTTCCCGGATCCACGACGATCAGCTCGAGCAGCTGCAAGGGAAAGCTACACCCAAGCAGATGTGGGACGGGCTGGTGAAGATTTTCGTGCGGAAGAGCGTGGCGAAACGAATGGAGCACTTCGTCAAATTCGATCGGATGATACGGATGTACAGAAGCGCAGGAGGGCATATCTATGACATCGACGTAGTCTGTCGTTTGTTGTTGTCGCTCGGCACACAGTACGATGCTGTGGTCACATCGATCGAGTCTCAGCCGGAGGAGCAGCTGACGATGGACTTCGTAAAGTGCCGGCTCCTCGACGAGGAGATTAAGCGGAAGGGAGCAGCAGTGGACATTCGAGAAGCGAAGAATGATTTGGCGGCTTTTTCTGGAGCGGCCGGACGCAAACATAAACAAAAGAAGAAAGTCTTCAAATGTTTCGGCTGCCAGAAAGAGGGACACAAGCTGGCCGACTGCCCCGATAAAAAAAGGTAAGTCGAGTGTGCACGTTGCTGAAGGCAAAAAGAAAGGTGTGATGTTCTTCACCGACGGCGAAGCGTTGTTGTGCCGAGAAAACAAGATTCGTTGGTTTGTTGACTCGGGCGCTACTGAGCACATCTTTAATGACAGGAAGCTGCTCTCGAAGTTGGAGCCACTAACGCAGCCCATGAATATTGCCGTAGCGACGGCAAAATACACCGGCGATGTTCCAGTTGTGTCGGTGATCGGTATAATGACGTCGTTGGTGACAGATGTGGTCTACATTCCGGAGGCGCGATGTAATCTGTGCTCCATAAGCAAGATCGAATCAGCTGGAATGAAGGTGGTGTTTGAAGGAGACAAGGTGGAGATTCTCCAAGACTCGGTGGTTGTGGCCACTGGTCAACGGAACGCCAAACTCTACATGTTGAACTTCTTTGCGCAAATAGGTGAGTGCGATTCTATCAATTTTTCCGGGAAGATTTGCAAGGCGACAGAACTATGGCACCGCCGATATGGCCACCTCGGTGAGCGGAACTTGTCGAGCCTGTTGAAGAGTGGGGTGGTGAAAGGGATGAAAGATTGCAACGGCGGCGGCTCGATGATCACCTGTGAGCCGCGCATGGCAGCGAAGCCAACTAGGAACCCTTTCTCACAGCGGAAAGAGCGTTCGAGTCGGGTACTGGAGCTCGTGCACTCCGACGTCTGCGGACCGGTGACTCCAACCGGTTGAGACGATGACAAGTATTTTGCAACGTTCATCGATGATTGGACGCGATTCACCGTCGTATTTCTGCTCCGATCAAAGGATGAAGTAGCCGGATGCTTCAAGCAGTACGAAGCGGAAATGACAGCGAAATTCGGCGTCAAGATCTCTCAGCTTCGCACCGACAACGGCGGAGAGTATGTGGGCAAGAAGTTGCGGTCATTTTGTAAGGGCAAAGGCATCAAGATGGAATACACAGTTCCGTACACGCCGGAACAGAACGGCGTCGCGGAGCGTATGAATCGAACGCTGGAGGAGAAAGCTAGCTCAATGCTGTTTGACTCTGGTGTTGATCGATGGTTCTGGGGAGAAGCGGTACAGACCGCTGCGTTTCTTACAAACAGGAGCCCTGCTACTGTCCTTGGTAAGAAAATGACGCCTTTCGAGATGTTGGAGAAACGGAAGCCCGATGTTTCAAAGCTTCGAGTGTTAGGTTTGTCATATTCCGAAGGAGCACCGAAGAAAACTTGACGGGAAGACATGGAAAGGCGTGTTCGTCGGATATGGTATCAACGGCTATCGTATATGGGATCCACGCAAGCAGCGCATCGTGGTGGTTCGCGACGTTGTCATCGACGAAAGCGTCCAAGAAAGTAATACCGAGAAGGAGCCTGTGAAGTTGGTGACAACAACCCGAATTTGAAGGGATTCAATTACCGAAACTGAAGATGATAACGATCGTTTTGATGAGGAGACCGAACTGCCTGGTGACGGTAGCGATGAGCACGTTTTGGATCAGGAGCGTTCGGATGACGAAGACAGCAATCCAGATTCCAAGGTTTTTGACAGTTTCGGTGAGGACGAGGTTATCGAGTCACTTTCTACGGCTGAGTCATCTGGTCGCAACCGTCGGCCACCGGAGTGGCACAAAGACTACGACATGACGTTTGCCGGTTTCGCGCTCGGCGCCATAGAGTACGTGGGAAACTTGCCAGACACTGTCACCGAATTGAGGAAGAGACCCGATTGGCCAAAATGGAAGGTTGCGGTCGAGGAGGAGATGAAAGCCTTACATAAGAACAACACGTGGACGCTAACGAAGCTTCCGAAAGGGCGTGAGGCCATCACATGCAAGTGGATGTTTCGAATCAAGCCAGGAGAAGGCCGGGAACCAGACCGATACAAGGCTCGGTTGGTCGCGCGTGGCTTCAGCCAGCGATTCGGATTCGACTACACCGAGACCTACTCGCCGACGATGGACGATGCTTGCGTTGCCCAATCAGGAGCGAATGCTGATCCATCAAATGGACGTTCGAACAGCGTTCCTTAATGGAGACCTGACCGAAGAGATTTTTATGGTACAGCCGGAGGGGTTCGAGCGTGGCGATGGTTTGGTCTGCCGACTGAACCGGTCGCTCTATGGCCTCAAGCAGGCCTCGAAGGCGTGGAACGATCGGTTCCACCGATTTATAACGAAGCTCGGATTCCGGAGGACGAACGCTGACCAGTGTCTATATGTACGTGGTGATGGACGGAAGAAGGTGTTCTTGATCCTTTACGTCGATGACGTTCTGGTGATTGGGCACGAACTGAACGAGATTCAAGCCGTGAAGAAATCACTATCGAAGGAGTTCGAAATGACAGATTCCGGAGAGGTAACGAGCTTTCTCGGAATGAAAATCGAAAGGGACACCGAAGGGAGAGTTCTGCGGATTAGTCAACAGAGATATCTGCTGGACCTGTTAGCTCGGTTCAACATGTCCGACTGTAAACCGAGTTCCGTCCCGATGGAGAATCGCCCGTCCAGACTTGACAGCTGCGGTCAACTATTTCAGCCAGTTCCAAGGCTGCCCCACCGAACAACATTGGACATATCTGAAACGTCTGCTTCGGTACGTGAAGGGCACGGTGGATGTAGGACTGGAAAACAAGGGTGATGACGATGTACCTTTGCTGGTGACGTTTTGCGATGCCAATTGGGGGAACGACGTAGTCGATCGGCGATCCGTCTCGGGATACCTGTTTAAGGTATTCGGCTGCACTACAACATGGGCGACAAGAAAACAGCGCACCGTGTCACTGTCATCCACTGAGGCTGAGATGGTGGCGCTTTGTGAAGCGACTTGCGAAGGAATATGGATCATACGACTTCTCAAGGAGTTGGGCTTCCAGATTGAAGCACCGGTTCCATACTTCGAAGACAATCAATCTGCAATCAAAGTGATGGAGAAACCAATGGATCGGAGAAAGCTGAATCATATCGATGTTAAGCATAACTTCGTCAAAGACTTGGTGCAAAATGGAAGCATCGTGTTAAAGTACGTTCCATCGGAGAAGCAGGAGGCAGACATTCTCACCAAGGGATTGACGCCAGGACCATTCCAGCGTTCGGCGATCAGCCTGAGAGCATAAATAAAGGAGGAGTATTAGAGTGTGACGTATGGGCCTTCTGCCTAAAACACCTTCATTGTGTATACAAACAAACGAACTGTCAGCAACTTTTATCAATTCGACAAATAAAACTGTTTCGCGTTTATTCCTAAAATAAATTGTATTTTTCCGGTTAATCCGGTGTCCGAATCCTTTCACTCACGACCCCGAAGTCGCAGTAAAGTTTTCAGCGCTTGAGGCAGTTTAAAATGATGCTGGGTCATTAGGCCGAAGACCTTTAGGCCGAATGGCCATTAGGCTGAATGGCCATTAGGCCGAATGAGAACTGGGGAGTGGGAAGTGAGTAGTGCGAAGTGAGGAATAAGGAGAACGGAGGAAGAAAAAAGGAAAAAGGAAAAAGAAGTAAGAAGAGAGAAGAAAGAAGGAAAAACGAAGAAAGAAGAAGGAACAAGGAAGAAGGAAGAAAGAAAAAGGAAGAAGAAAGAAAGAAGAAGAATAAAGGAAAACGGTCGAAAGAAGGAAGAAAATGGAAGAAAGAAGAAAGAAGAAGGAAGAAGAAATTAGGTAGAAGAATAGGGAAGAAGAAAGAAGGAAGAAAGAAAAAGGAAGAAGGAAAAAGAAAGAAGGTAGAAGAAAAAAGGAAGAAGGAAGAAGGAACTATAGAAGAAAGAAGGAAGAAGGAAGAAAGAAGGAGGAAGAAAAAAGAGAAAGGAAGAATATAGAAAGAAGGAAGAAATAATAAGGAAAAAAGAAGAAGAAGGAAGAAGGAATCAGGAAGAAGGAAGAAGAAAGAAGGAATAAATAAGAAGGAAGAAGGAAGATGGAAGAAGGAAAAAAGAAGAAAGAAGAAGGATGAAAGAAGAAAGAAGAAGGAAGTAGAAAAGGAAGAGGGAAAAAAGAAGGAGGAAGAAGGAAGAAAGAAGGAGGATGAAGGATGAAGAAAGGAAGAATGCGGGAGAAAGAAGGAAGAAGGAAGAAGGAAGAAAAAAGGAAGAAAGAGTACGGGAGAAAGAAGGAAGAAAGAAAAAAAAGAAGGAAAAAGAAAGAAGGTAGAAAGAAGAGGGAAGCAGAAAGAAGGAAGAAAGAATAAGGAAGAAAGAAGAAGGAAGAAGAAAGAAAGAAAAAGAAAGAAGGAAGAAGGAATAAGGAAGAAGGAAAAAGGAAGAAGGAAGAAGGAAGAAGGAAGAAGGAAGAAGGAAGAAGGAAGAAAGATGAAGGAAGAAGGAAGAAGGAATAAAAGAGAGGGAAGAAGGAAGAAAGAAGAAGGAAGAAGGAAGAAGGAAGAAGGAAGAAGGAAGTAGGAAGAAGAAAGAAGGAAGAAGGAAGAAAGAAGAAGGAAGAAAGAAGAAAGAAGAAAAAAGAAAGAAGAAGTAAGAAAGAAAATGAAAGAAGTAAGAAAGAAGAAGGAAGAAGGAAAAAGGAAGAAGAAAGAAAGAAGAAGGAAGAAGGAAGAAGGAAGGAGGAATAAGGAATAAGGAAGAAGGAAAAACGAAGAAGGAAGAAGGACGAAGAAAGTATGGTGAAGAATGAACTTCCCATTTTTCATTTTTTGCTTCTTTTTGCTAATTCGGGCTAACGACCATTCGCCCTAATGACCGTTCGGCCTAATGGCCTGACACCGTTTAAAATAGACTGTATGGAAGGAGGAACCAAAATGTTAGATTTTATTTTTGGCGTAATGTTTATATTGCTATTAATGCTTATTTTTTATGATACATAGCTTTGAAGCAACTCCAACTACAATAACGAGTTTGACTGAAAGAGTTTCTGAAATTCCTACAATCTTCAAAGATTTTACTTTGCACTGAACGTCGTCTCCAAAAAATGGAAGCAAGAGGAAGTCAGGTTCCAAAGAGTTCATCTGTGTTTCATGCCAGCCCGTTTTTCCTTGTCCTCCACACGAACGGAAAAGCTTCGCTTGAAAATGCAACAACTAAAAGAAGCAAAATTGATGAGGATGAACCATGAAGATGTGCAACGTTTAATCCGTGAAGCTCTTTTAACGTTGTTAGAGGAAGAGGAAGAACAACAACTACGAAACATCGAACTAGAAGCAACATACAATCTCAACAATCTCAGAGGTGCTAACAGAAGCTCTAAGGTGGAATCCCACCAGATTAAACTGGTTATGGCACGATAGTTATAACACGCAGGTTTGACGTATCCATGCTCAAAACAGTATACGATAGCGGATGTTCGCGGAACTTGCCCTTACAGTAATCAGAGGCTACACCGAACAAGCACATATTAATCCTGATCGCAACTAAAACAGATGTCTATGAAAGGGAATCTGGAATACGATATCAAACATAGTAAATGCCTGCTTTGAAAAGTTATGCAGGATGATATTAATTTAGGACCTATTTTAAGTGATGTTGGCGTTACCATGCCGGAAATCAATGATGGTTTCGATCATTTAGTTATTTTGGTTCGATCATTTAATAGTATCTCATACTTCAGTAGTTTAATTCATTGTATGGTAGACCTTTAGCACGATGTTTGTCTACAACTTTGCTGAATAGTTCGTCTATTCTACTAGTTATTCTATTAGTTACGCAGGTGAAGCGCTATAGCTATTTGCCGTAACTTATGCTGTGTAGTAAAAATACTAAATGTGAATTAAATTAGTCAAGATCTATTTTCATAACGTTAAAGTCCTTAACCCCAGGCATTTCTGGATAACCCTTACGAGCTTCAATTATCATATATTTTCTGAAGACTTCATGGACGTTTTCCTCTGGTCACGTAATAAGTAGGCTCACTTGGCGGTAATGATTTTAAAGCACTGCATCCAGTCGAAAGAACTAAAAACGTCACTCGTTGACATTAATATAATAAAGCTCTCATTAATCTCCAGTGTTGGGGCTTGGCAGCAACAGCTCCATAACAGAAAAAACCTTCACAGACCCATAACTAAACCCGTGCAGATCGTGAGAGAGTGATCATTCCGACTCGATTGTCGGTATGTTTTGACCGACTGAGGAGATTTTTTGTTTTATTTATTTTTCGCGCACCTTCAGATAACGTAACCGCTTCTCGGTGCTGTCCCATTGGACACGGCCAGTTGACCAAGTGTCCAAGAGGGCCCACGGACATATCGCCGCAGGCTTCAAAGTACGCACCCACCGAAAACTGACCGGACCACATTTTTGCCTCCCTTCTACTACTGTTTGCATATAGGGCTGTTACCGTCGTTGACGCTCGTCAACACAATCATCAGCAGCCTCCGCAGGTAAACACCGTCGTTGTCCAAAGAGAAAAAAACGCATATCTTTCCCTTTTAAGATTGGCACAACTGTTTATCTCGAATTGCTGCTGTACGACGGACTGTGAACCGAGTGCCATAAAATTATGAATGAATCTGCGGTGAGCTGAAAGTGAACCAAGTGGCACCCTCGGTTGATAAAATTGAGTATTCACAAAGCTTCCATGCCAGCGGTCGCGATTGCCGAACATCTTGGCTTGATAGCAGATTATAAGCCATGAGTTGAAATTGTTATGTTTTGGATGAGAGTTGGTATGAAATTTTTGAAGACCAATCAATTAAATTTTAGGTGGAATTCTGACCTAAATCTTTATCAGAAACATTCAATTATTCGAGTTTTTCAAAAATATGTTAATCCAAAAAGGCTTTACAAAAAGAAACAAGATTGAATCGTTAAAAAAAAGTATCAGACATTTTACATCGCATTTGAAGATATGTGACAGTAATTGCAATACTAAACGCTAGTTTGTGTATTTATCGAAATTCAGACGTTGATCTGTGATAAAATCTGTCCCCTAATAATGCTCTTACGTATAGCAAACCATTCGCTTCAGGGTAGTGTAAAACTTCTTACTATACTGTAAAACATCACGCAGTTTGATCCGACGAGCATGTGAATATCGTTTACGTTCCAGTTCCAAGGTTCAAAATCCGACCGTGCGCATTTTATATGCTATCAAGCGTCAATAAACACTGGAATCTGTTTGGATATGTGGCCACACCTCTGTGCCAGGCACACGTGCGTTCTGCGCTTTGTCACAGCAAAGATTTCGCTTCCAGCAGAACTGATGGCCTTCAGGCGGCTAGGATTAATAACCACAGAATGAGTCGACGATAGAGCACAATAAGATATTTTCATTTTGTCCTTTTATTTATGAGTCATAATTATTGCGCATGAAGGTGAAATTGGCACTTTTTATTCGATGTTTTGTGATTTCTTACGACATTCAAGGCGTCAAAAAGAGGTTATCCTTGATACTTTTTAGAGTTTAGTTAAACATTGGTACTGAAATAGTTGATAAAATTGATCTTCTTATGTTATCTATTGTGAAGTACAGGGGATGTCCAAAATAATTGGGATAGGTAAATTTTGGGCATAATTAGATGTTTTGTAACTTTGTCAATTATTATCCGAATTCAGGGATGCCTGAACTAGAAATTTAATGTAGTTTCACCGTATGCTTATGGAACCGACCATGGCTATCGGAAGCCGGTGATATTCAGGGTTTTTCGAAGGTAGGTTCAGAAGAAGGATTAGTTGTGGTTAAAAACAGAATAATATTAGTAACCACAAATAAAGTAGGGCTCTTTCTGATTGGAACCATATGTTGAAATTCGAAATCGGACCAGAATCAAGTGAGATATGGCCATTTGTTTAGAATCGGTGCTGATCGGGAGTTTTAAAAGGGACCAGGCCACAAATTCATTTGAATCAAGCTTATTGACCGATCTTCCATTATGATTACATTCCAGAAGTCTTCTGTCACGTCAATAATGAAAAACCAACCAAAAAGACGGATTTTGAAGTCGCTGGGGTGACTCCGGGGAACCCGTAGAGGGGACATTTCAGTTTTTGCACCAAAGTTAGCCATTCGACGGTTCGTTTTTCATGGTTTTCTATCAGGAAGCGAGGTATGAGTATAAAATGGACCATTGACGGCTTTGACCGCTTCCGGGACCTACGGATTGTCTCCGGGGAACCCATAGAGGGGACATTTCAGTTTTAGCACCAAAGCTGTCATTTGGACGAAATGGTCGTTTGGACAAAAAAGTCATTTGACCGACCAGATCTTTTGGCCGAGAAAGATTCCTGTGTGGCAGTGAAATTGCACTTGTTGTTAATTATGAAAAGGCAATATCTAATTAATTTGGAAGCATCAAAGTAAGCTTGATATGAACAGCAACGTAGAGCCACCAAAATCTAAATCGAAGCAAACGTGATACTTTGCCAGCAGTCAAAGACATGTGGTCAACCATTACGGACTAGAGTGACAGTTTTCCAGTGGCATGATAGTTTCCACTGATCCCATTGACATCCGAGAAGAATTCTCATTGGAATCTCTAAAGATTTCGAAGTTTTCCAATCGGAATCCAGAAGAATTCACACTAAATCCTTTCATTATCGTTAAGGGATACCCTTGGAAATCTGTGGGGGGATGCTCTTCATAATCCATGGAGGATTTTCTTCAAAATCTCTCGTTAATTTGCTTCGGATTTCCTCCGCAGTCGTTCGAAGATTTGTTTCAAAAACTTTAGGAGATTTGCTTCGGAATTCCTTGACGATTTGTTTCAAAATACTTCGACGATTTGCTTCAGAATCTCTTAAATGTTTATTTCGGAGTCTCTCGACGTTTTGCTTTGGAATCTCTGAATAATTAACTTCGAAATACCTCGACGATCAGAATCCCTCCGACAATTTGCTTCGGAATCCCTCGACGAATTGCTTCGGGATTCCTCGACAGATTGTTTCGGAATCCTTCGACGATTTGCTTCTACATCCCTGAAGCATTGCCTACGAAATCTCTGAACATTCACGTTGGAATTTCTGTAGGATTTATGCCAGAATCTCTGGAACATTCTTGTTTGAACTCCTGGAACATTCCCGTCGGAAATCCTGGAGGATTCCATTCGGAATCCCTAAAAGATTTGCATTGGAATCCCTGAAACATTCCCGTTCAAATTCCTGGAAGTCGAAATTCCTAGAGGATGTAAGATATTCTTATTATTCTCAGTAGAATCCCTTGAACATTCCTGCCGGAATCACTGGTGTATTGCCTTCAGAATCCTTGGAGGTTCCCTTCGATATGCTTGGAAGATTCCCGTCGAAATCGCTTTTTCTTTATTTGAGATAGATAGAATATTTATGAAATATGCAAAAATTTCCACTGCCTACCGGTGGGAATCTGACGACGACCTGTCACATATTGTCCTTTAAGTGTGCGGGAAAAAGGCGAGCGCTACTACACTTAGACGCAAAGCCAAACACGATCAATTTGAATCGTTGGAGCAATCATCGGCTGGTAAACAAACATACACCCGATTTTTTTTTTACACGGATTATTTTTACACGGATTTTTTTCACACGGCAGGCATCCCCCGTGTAAAAAAAGAATCGGGTGTACTTCGATAATATGGACTACAGCAGAAAGCATATGCTTGGAAAAAAAGTATAATGGATGAGTGTGATTGCAATTGCTTTAGGTGGTTGGACCGTATTTATCTAAGATAGCTTAATGAGGTGGTAAAATGTTCAAGAATTTTTGAAAAGAAGCTCAAACTAGAGAAAATAGATCAAGAACCTATAGGCCCCCTAGGCATCGAGGCTAGTTACGCTAATGCGGAAAAATCTACGTAAATTCCAATAAATCGTCAAAATTTCCACGGAAAATCCTGTGGACTTCTTTTGGTAAATTATAGACCACCAGCGTGACAAATTTTAAACGGCGGCGCGCCGATGCAAAAATGACGGCGGCGGCGGCGCACACCTCTACTTCCGAGATACTCTCTGCCATTGTCGCAACGTACTTTAGATAACCTCTAACCGAAGTGCGCTGTTGCCATTGCTTCGTATTGTGTCGCCAGCGCTTAATTGATTCCCAACATCCGACGATTTACTTCCGAACTTACTTCCGACATCGTGATAGTCAAATCAAAATATGAGTTTGACACCAGCACTTTTTCGGAAGAGCGTTCGGAAGTATGGAAATCGACTTCCGAATTTCAATTTTGTGCCAGCGACGTTGTTAGCGACAAAAACAAGCTTGATTTTGTAACAGGTAATTCCGTGCAGTGCGGCATATTTATTTTATTTTTCCATGTCAATCGAGTCAGAAGTGGGCCTTGTCACCAGTTCATCAGCGTCATGCAGACAGTTTTGGTCTGAATGATCAATATTCTTTAAAAGATCGAATACATTTTTTTTCTGAAAAGGTAAACCACCATCAGTGAAAGTAACAAAAAACCGAAGTCAATCATATGTAGATTGCTCCATGTAATCGCATATATCTGTATGCACTAATTCAAGTGACCTTCTTGATCCTGGTAATTCCATACCCATAATTTTTTTACTAGCATGCTTCCCAGCCAAACAGATTTCACAAACTTCATGCTGCTTAACGAAATCATTTAATGCTTTTTCTGTTCCTTCTACCATATTGTTTTTGAGCATATTTTTCATCTCAGAAAAACTTAAATGAGCTAGCCGTTTATGCCAATCGATTAAACTTACCATTCTTTGACCCGTAACGTTGACACCTTTACGTGGTGTGTTACGGGGTAAGATCTACCATGGTTACATTGACAGCTACAGGCAAATCCTAACCCAACGAATAGCTTCCGCATTATCCAACTCCGTGGTACTTATGCGGATGTCGCTAAGTCGGTGGCCTCTCGTTAAGTAAGTACCACATCAACACTTCATTCCTCTCCATAGTTATGGTGAAGATGGGCGTGACCAGGAGTATAGTAATCCTCATGCTTTTGTTATTCTTGTTTAAAATTAAAATCAAGGACCACCCCCTTCTTGATTTCTGGTACCATTCTAGATAAGGAGAATAGTTTATTAATAGATCGTATATTAAAAACTTCCTGCAAATAACATACATAGTTCATTAGATAAGGGTCAGTTATAAATTGTTTTCACTTACGTCTAGTATTCTTATTCCTTTTTTTGTTTCTTAGTTTGTCTAATTATTATTGTGGTTTGAAACCTGCAATTGCATTGCATTAGAATTCGATTATAGGACTGGATTCGAATTGGATTTACCGTAGTTGGGGGATTATGACACGTGAGAACGCACTATAGCCACGAATCGTAGCTAGCTTTCAGTACCGAGCTGACCTCGCCTGCCAATTACATATTTTAGTAGAAATTCATGGATTTGATAAATCTGACTTACCGTGAATATAGAGAACTGACTTTTGATATTCCGGCACCTAACAGACCTCTAATGCAATCTACAGTGGGTTGGTTGATGTATCTCAACATTATGAAAATTAGTTTTAGGCATAAATTCACTTTTCATTTATCCTACCCTATTCAATTTCACCGAACCTGAGTCTACACGCTAGCTGTGTAATATCTCGTATACTTATTAGCAAAATAATTTGTTTTATAAATATTCCTCATTAAATAATCAAAACAATCGTTCGCATGTACCATCAATCAGTTTTAGCTTGCCTTCGATGTGTGTTTATGCCAAAGAGCTGATTGTCAAATCGTTCGTCCGTGAGTTGGTTGTAGCTGCATGACATCGTTCCGTACCTACGCCGTCGACAAGTCGAGTCAAGTACAAGACACTGAAGACGACCACACAGTTGTGGTCGAAATACGTATCTGCAAAGATAACGAAAATTAACTAGTGGAATTAAATGGACAGTACTTAGTTTTGAGGGTTGTCTCTCATAAATGCCTGTCCTTGTCTCTACCGTAGCCGATATTACCTGCTGATCCTTACTTTTCTTAACAGAAATTATTCGATCAATTGGCCAACAATTTCTGGGTAATCCGGCATCCACTTCAACCACTACGTCGTTTACACTAATAGGCTAGACTTTACAAAACCACTTGGATCGTTTAGTGAGTTCTGGTAAGTAGTCACGAACCCATCTTCGTCAAAAAAGATTTGCTTCTGCTTGGGATGCTCGCCATGCTCTTCTCAAGACACCGCTACTGTTGTCCGAATTGGTTGCTGGTTTCAAACCACTGGATGATCCAAGAAGGAAATGGTTTGGGGTGACCACTGGAGTTCACTGAATTTTCAATTTCAATCAGAGTATTTCGTAGTGATTCGTCCATTGGGTTACGTTGAGGTCTCATCTTCTGTAAGTTGGCTTTAACGGATCGCACCAGTCGTTCCCAGCTCCCACCCATGTGTAGGGACGCTGGAGGTAATAGCTCCCAATCAGTATTAGGACTAACTATCTCACTTACAACACGATCTTGATTAATTTCGTTCAACACCGCTTTGAGTTCTTTGCTAGATGCTATGAAGTTAATACCCCGATCACTAAAGATGCGTATCGGAACACCGCGCCTCGCCATAAAATTTCTTAATGCCATGATGCAGGAGTCGGCTGAATTGCCCTTATAGTCAGACACGTGATCAATACTCCCCACCTTTTCACAAAACTTCGTCCAACCGTAACATACATTGGCCCAAAATAATCAATTCCAATGAAAGAAAATGGTTGTGTAAATGCCACAAGCCTTGCTGCTGGTAGGTCGCCCATCAGCGTAGGATTCGGTTTGGCTCGCTGATTCTTGTACTGTTGGCAGCTTGCCCTTACACTTTTGTAAACTACTCTTACTTTTGGAATTTTATAGACTTGGCGCAATTCATTAACTACCGTTTCGTGGTTGGAATGATAATATCTTACATGATAGTCTTGTACAATGAGCTTCGTAACGTGGTGATTTTTGGGTAGTATTTATTATAGGATTTCCTGAATTCATTGCATATTCACAATTGGCTATTCTTCCTCGCATTCTTAGTACTCCTTGTTCTTCCAGAAACGGGAAAAAATTAAATATTGAACAGGATTTAGGTAATTGCCGCTCTTGTGAATTTGCAAGTATGTTCATCTCTTCGGAATACGCCTCTAATTGTACTAGACGGTAAAGAAATTCAGAAGCTTGTTTTAGTTCAGTCATTGTTAAAGAACCATCCCTTCTTTTTTGCTGGTCAATAGTTCTGTGAAGATTTCAAGTAGGATGAGTATTTAGTATTGTCCGGCTCCTACACACTTGCTTCATCAGCAACGGCGCTCAATGAAGTAGGGTTGGTTGACATGTGTACAAAAATACATTTGAGAGAGTTTGTTCTGAAAATGTATTGCGAGAGATCGGCTGGTACCTGGTGCTGGGAATTTGGTTTCATCAGTACCCGCTAAGCTGCGGAGGACGACGGAGGTCCTTCGTAGTAGACCTGTGCGCCGGTCATATAATCGGCGGCGGCGGCGTGGTGGTCACTTTTGCCCCGGCGGCGGCGGCGTCACGGCGGCGCGCCATTGGTTTTCATCGGCGGCGGCGGCGGCGGCGTGAACCGGCGTGGATGAAAAAATCAATGGCTGAAAAAATCAATTTCACCGCGGATTTTTGAAATTGTTTAACCTTGTGTCTGTGCTCTGGGGTCAATATGACCCCAGGCCACTTTGAGTGGCTGCCATTTTTTTAGTTTTCAACCGATTCTCCTAATTTTTGGTAGTTTGGTAAAACTCGCCGAGATCTGTCTCCTAGGTGAAAATTCGCTTGAAAAATCTTGAAAATATGCGCTACAGTGTACTTTTTTCAAAAAACTTACGTTGTCTGTGCTCTGGGGTCAAATTGACCCCACATTGAAATTGCTATAACTTTTTAAATGTTTGGCCAATTTTGGATTTTTGGGGCTATAGGTGGGCGGATACATCGCAGGGAGGGGTTTTTGATAAAAAAGGGGTAAAGAACAGTGATTTTTTATGCTTGTTTTACTTATATCTGAAAATCCTACCCATTTTGAACTGCACCTTTTCAAAAAGGTGCAAGAAGGCGTGTGATTTGACATGAGGCATTGATTAGTTAAGAGCTTGGTCGCTAGGTAGCGGTATATTTGAATTCATTATTTTAGACTACTCAAGTAGTTCCGATATGTATATGGAATTTCCCTCATTGTAAATATTCTTATCAAACAAATTTGAAATTTGTAAAGATGACGTCTTTAACAAAGTTCGTCTGGTAAGAATGGACTGTCATGTGACGGAGTAAATAATTAGAAAATTTACAAATAGGCGGCGCTAGTGTTCTTGTAATATTCTTGCATGTATGAAATATTGCTTTAGCTTGAGATCCCTCATACCTACATCCAAGTTGTATTCGGCAACACTGTTCAGGATGTCTAGCACTACAAAGCGATGCTCAATATAATGAGCACTTCTTCCAATTTTTAAATTTGTGCTATAAGAATATTTACACTGAGAAGAATTCTATATATATCGGAATATCTTGAGTAGTCTAAAATAATGAACTCAAATATACCACCACCTGGCGGCCGAGTTCTAAACTTATTAACGCCTCATGCCAAAGCACATGCCTTCCTGCATAACTTTTTTTAAAAAAGGTGTAGTTCAAAATGGGTAGGATTTTCGGATATAAGCAAAATAATCATGAAAAATCACTGTTTTTGTACCCTTGTTCACTAAAACCCCTCCCCGCGATGTACCCGCCCACCAATAGTCAACCTTTGATAATGACCTGAAAGATGATTAAATTATCTTTCGAAACAGACCCAAAAATCCAAAATTGGCCAAACATTTAAAAAGTTATAGCAACTTCAATTTGGGGTCAATTTGACCCCAGAGCACAGACAACGTAAGTTTTTTTGAGCACAGACAGAAGGTTAAAAATGCCAAAAAAGTTATTGGAAATTCTTGAAAGAATTTCTGAAGTAAAAACGGGATTATTCTTGGAACTCCTAATTACTTGGGAAATTACATTCCTTGAGAATTTAGCATTAGTATTGAGCAATTTGCACAAATTCGTAGGTGGCACAAACATAGTCTTGTATAAGAGACTAGTCACTATCTCTTAGATGGAAGCAAGGCACCCTTCAACAGGTAAGATCTGTTCTGGCCACGTCCTTGCGAACGCTGGGGAAGGGTAAGGATTATTAGTTGGACTTCTTCTTCTTATTGGTATTACATCCCTTCTGGGATATTGCCGCCTTGCTGCTTAGTGTTCATTTAACGCTTCCACAGTTATTAACTGCGAGCTTCTTGCTTTATAGCCGAGAATCTTACCGCTAGGCCAAGGAGGGCCCCAGAAACCATCGTTTAGTTTGACACCTACTTAAGAAAGATGCAGAGAACTCTGGTGGCACAGAAGGTTTTGGATTTGTTAGTGTGGAATCGTTTTGGAGTCATTTGGTAGGAATCGTATTGGTAGAACGTGAAATACAGAAAAAAAACTAAGATAGAAATACAAAATAGGAAAAGGGACGAGCCTGGAATTGAACCCACGATCTCCTGCTTATAAGACAGAAGCGATAGCCACTAGACCACCGAGCTCGTCTTGGTAAAATCCTATGAGAATTTTCGCGGAAACTCATATAGATATTCTTCCCAAAATCCATTCATGTTCTCTTTGGGAAATTCTTCAGTAAAATCATACAATATTCCTGCTGGAATTCATTCGGAAATTTATTAAGGAACGAAATAGTCTCCCATGGTATTCGTAAAAGAATTTCCGAATGAATTACCTAAATGAAGAATTTTTGAAAGGATTCCTAAAAGACTTTCTGAGAGAAGTACTGATGTAATGCCCGAAAGAGTTTGTGATAGCATTTCCGGTAAACTTTTTGAAAGAATTTCCGGAAGACAGACAATTTCCTAATGCATCCCAAATGCAATTTTCTAGGGAATTTTCAAGGAAATTTCCGATTTTTTTAAAGGACTTTTGAATGAATTTCTGAAGAGATTCCCGAGAAAAAACGAAAGTTAAGGAATTCCTGAGGGAGATGGAAGGAATTTTCTGAAGATTACCTGAGAATTTTCCAAGGAATTGCTTAAGGTTCTGAAAGAATTATTATGGGAATTTCAGGAAAAAATGCCTAGAATCTTGCTAAGGAACCCATAGAGTAATTTCTGAGAAATTTCCTAAGTAATTTCTAAAAAAATCCGTAAGACATTTCTAAGCAAATTTTCAAAGCCTCCAAAGTTCCTTTAACTTGCGAAGGAATCGTAAATGAATTTCAGAAGGAATTTGTATTTAATTTTTTATGGAATTCTCAAACGGATTTTCGAAGGATCTTCTAAAATATTTTCTGTTGATATTCCAAAAGAAATTTGTGAAGGATTGCTAAGGAATTCCAGAAGTTTTACCAAAGGAATTTCCTAAAAAAAATCCTGTTGGAAGTTCTTAAACGATTCTTGAGGGAAGATTTGAAATAGTTCTTAAAAAACCTTTTTTGAATTTTTGGAGGAATATCTTGAGAAATTTCAACATTTATTTAATTTCTAGATTCATTTCCTAAAAAATTTTGCGGATTTTCCGTAGAAATCTATAGAGGGATTTCTGAACGGACTCTTGACGGAATGTGAAGAAATTCAAGATTGTCGGAAGTTCCTTCAGGAGAGGCTTTGACAATTCGGATATTCTTTCAGAAACTTGTTCAGGAATTCTTAAGGAATTTGCTAGTAATTCGCACAAGAACTTTGCAAGGAATTCCAAAAGGGTTTTCAGAAAAATTTCTGAATTTTTTTTTGAAGAATACCTTAACGAATTTCCCAAGGTTTTCGTATACAAATTCCTGAAGGAATACGTGAAGAAAATTTCAAACTAATTTCTGGGGGAAATACCGAAAGAATTTCTGAAAGACTTTCTGGAATTCTTTTCCGGAGTTTTTGTAGAATTCCTTAAGGCAATTTCCGAGGGAATCACCAGACGAATCTTTAAAGAAGTTTGTGGAGGAAATTGCGAATAAATTACTGGAAAAAGTCCAAAGGAATTTCTGAGATTACTTCAGAAATGCCAGTAGGCACTATTAGGATTTTTCTTTCGTTAATGCCATTGAGAATTTCTCTGGAAATTCCTTCAGAAATTTGTTTATGGATCCCTCTGGAAATTCTTCTAGGATTTAGAAATAGTCTTTTAGAAATACCAATTCTAGGAATTATTTACGAAAACCTTTCAGGTTCTTTTTTTGTAAATGCCATCAAAAGTTAATTTGGAAATTCCTGTACAAAACCCTCCATGATTTTCTTCGAAAACTCCTCCAAAAATACACTTGAGAACTCCTCCTTCAATAAATAATCTAAAAATTAATTCATTATTATATTTTGTTGTAATAATAAACCCTAAAAGACTTTCAGCAAGAATTGTAGAAAAAAATTCAGAGTGAATTACTGCAAGATTTTCGGAAGAAACTCATGAAGGCATTTTCGAAGGAATTCCTGCAGGAAGTTCTGAAAGAATTCCCGGAGAATGTTTTTAAGAGATTGCTGGAAGTAATTCTAAAAAAAATCCTTAAGGAATTTTTGAATGAATTTCTTATTCAATATCTTGAAGAATTTATTTAAGGAATTCATGGAATAATTTCCAAAGAAATTTCAAAAGGAGGAATTCCCGAAGGAGTTTTCAAGGAATTTTCCAAAGGTTTTGCTTTTAAAAAATGAAGGTTTTGTAAGCAATTTTTGGAGAAACTCTTAAGGAATTTCTGGAGGAATTGCTAAATAAACTTCCGAAGGAATTCTTTAAGGATTCTCCGAAGGAATTCTCAACGGAATTTTCGTAGGAATTCCTGCACTCATTTTCCTATGTATTCTTTAAAGAAATCCGAATAAAATTCGTAAAGGTTTTTCTGAAGAAATCGGTAATGGAAATTCTGAAGGAATCGTAAGAAATTTCGTAAGAAATATATAAAGAAATTTCCGGAAGAATTCCTGAAATAATTTTCTAAGGTTTTTAAATGAAACTTTTCGAAAGAATATGTAGAGGAATTTCCAACGAAATTTCTTGATTCATTTCCGAAGCCTCAATTTCTGGAATATTTTCCGAAGGAATCCCTGGAAGAAATTTCGAAGGAAATCTTAAATGAATGTCGAAACGGAATTGGAAGTTTTTGAAGAAAATGATCTTAGAGCATTCACAAAGAACTATGAAATAATAAAATAAAATTTCGTCAATAAGTCAACTGTCCTAATAGCGCAAATATAAAAACAAAGAAAGCAGGCCTGGTTGATTTTAATAAATAAAAAAGAAAATATTGTCAAGATAATGAATGTGTTACTAAACTTGATATTCCTGAACTGTCATGATTTGCCTACGCCTTTGTCAGATCCTATAGGAATGGGAGGGGGCGCTTTGAGCATGTGACCAGGCCCACACAAAAGCTTGTGTACCACAGCAAACATATTTTTTTAGGAGTCTCCTACAAGTTTAGGTGCCCAACTGAATGAGGCCCTGACTTAGACTTAGAGACACCATCGCTTGAGGACGATTTCAAATTGAATTCTGACGAGTTCCACCTCAACTTCATTGACAATAGACGAGTTTAGTACTATTCCAATTAATTCCACCACGTTGTATTGCTTTAGCGATACGTATTTCAATCTCAACTGTTAGGCCATCTTCAGTGTTTCGTACTTGACTCGACTCCAGTTAATTTAATTTTTTATTGCGATTAGTCATCGGCGTGGCAAAATTATGATCAGCGGCGCGCCGACCCAAAATCACCGGCGGCGGCGGCGTGAGTAAAACCACCGGCGGCGGCGGCGTGGCGCGGCGGCGCACAGGTCTACTTCGTAGCTTAGTAGGGAAAGCACCTGTCATGCGAACTGGGGTCGTGGGATCAAACCCCACCGAAGGGGCGGTTACCCTCCAATACCTTTTCCGAACTAAATCTATCACATGTTGTGCATATGCATCATCAAGTTTCAGACATAGTAATTAATTTCCACACAGGGTGGCTCAATACCCGGCATATAGGCAATTAACTTTGAATGTGCATTTCTGAATGTTAATTAAAAAATCAAATAAATTGATTGAGCCCTTTGAATATTTATAAAAATTTCTGTGATCCTCTACTGGAAGCTTGTAAAATATTTGTTTTGAAAATTTCTGTCCGTAAAGATCCTTTCAAGTCCTAATTATTTTTAGAACTGATTAAGTTGTTGTCGCAAGCATATCTGTCTCATATTGATATGGATGGGGAGAAATCGACCCAAATCGACATTTCCAATTTGTCCTACCCACGACTCAGAACGTGGATGCGCCTCTGATCAGCAGCATTGTCCTTTGTATTAACCCATCTCCAACTTTGGATCGTAGTAGTTTCGAGAACCTGCGTATAATATAATAATATAATATATATAATAGCCCTGTTTGTCTGTCCGGTGACTAGCCAACCAGACGCAGCACGCGGGGAAATTCTCACAAAAAAATAAAATATTTGATACTTCAATTCTTTTTTACCATCAGATGCAGAAAACAAAACCAGTGACAACCTTAGACAACCAGACACAGCATTTGATGAAAAAATCACAGACAACAGACGTTGAAAATTTTGATAATAAAAAAAACACTTGCCACGGGCGCTACAGCGTCCACAAACAAACTAGTCCAGCATAATACATTCCGCGAATCCGTCCAGTATATGCGTTCGTTGATTTTGAGCGATAGTGAGTTAACTACTGTGTCCGCCAACCAAGCTCCAATGACCGCTGCCTGCGGCTCTAATTTGGGTATTGATATGAACCTTAATGGAGCCACTCTCGCTTTTGCTGAGGTGATCGAACATTCCACTATTCCATTGGCATCAAAGCGCAAATAAGTAACAGCAGCGTAAGCGTACTCGCTGGCATCAACGAAGGTGTGTAGTTGAATATTTGTACCTTTATCCAATCCGATCGTAATACGATAACAGCGTGGGATGCTTATATTCTTCATCTGTGGAAGAATCTGTAACCAATACCACCTTACGCAATTGCAGCAGTATCACTAGCGTCCAATCCACGAATTACACCGTAACAAAGCTAATGCTAATGCTATCGATCAAACTTACCATTATTTGTCTGAACAAAGCTGATGTTAACGCGCAAAAGACCATTTTCATCCTTAACTTCGGCAATAACGCCTCTTTTTCAATCTGAACCATGTCATCCTAAAAAGTAACCATTTTCCCCATGGAATTGATCTTTCTAACTGAAAAAAGATTTTCTTCAAGACTTGGAATGAAAAAAACACAACTCAATACGTTATATTTTATTCATTAAGACAACGTATTCCAACGTTACCTTCCCTTTCTTTACGGCCCGTAGGGTCTCTCCCGACTTTGCCGTATTGATGGTAACTGGTGTTGCCAGTTTCACAGCATTCTGCAACAACTTCTCGTCATTAACCATATGACTCGATGCTTGTTAGAAAATCCTGCGAGCAAAGTGTGCCTTGTGAACAAGGAAAATATGCCTTTTTATTCTACTTCTTGTCCTTCAAGGCCGGCCACTTGTTTTTACAATGTTCCAACTTCCCACAGCCAAAACATTCCACCTCCTTCTTATTTGTTTTCTGTGCCACGTTTGGCACCACTTGCGCATCATCCATCTCCATTGCCTAGCTTTGCTCAGCATCCAAAAACATGCGCTTGATCTCGACTAACGGCTTTCGCCATAGTTCATCGCACAATAGCACAGTCAATGCCCCCTTGACGTGCTGATATCGCTTGGGAATAGCGATCATTAAGGCAGCAATTTTCTCCGTCTGATCGTGTAAGTGATGCCGAACGAGTTTGCTCAGAACATCATTGTTCACTAACAATACTATTTCGTCCAGAGCATCCATGTCGACAGTGATCAGCTTCCGGAGTTTCGCTTTCCTAATTTCCTCCGGCGCTTCCGAATTTCTCACTACCGGATTGGCGTAGTCTTCATTCGCTATTTCCATGCCGCAAACAGCTTTTCGCATCCATCGTAGGTATGCGCACGATCTCGCACCGGCGTAACAATGTATGGAGGTTGATCTATAGAATCCTGCTCAGTTAACTACTGGACCCATAACCTGTTAAACTTAAACACAGTTTTTGGTTTAGTTTGTGAATAACATTAGTGTGTTTCTAAAGTCAGGTCATTACATTTGTTCATAGTGTAATACAGTCGTGATTCGCTGGTTGGGCCAACACCTCGACCCAACTAACGAATTCGGTTTTTTAGTTGGGTCAACTGACAGCCATTTGAACACGTGTATCCAGCTTTTCGCGCACGGTAATGGTGGCTCTGTTGATTTAAAAGTGTATCCGTTCCCGTACTTCTTTGACATCTGACTTGGGTTTGACATTTCGATTACCCTCTCCCCTCATCCTGGAACAGGATGAAAGCGGAATGTCAAACCCAAGCCAGATGTCAAAGAAGTACAGGGACGGATACAATTTTAAACCAACAGAGCCGCCATTACCGTGCGCGAAAAGCTGGATTTCAACTTGAACATCGCAAATGATGTCCAGTGACGCCCAATCCCGTTTACATTGAATTTTGTCGTACGGTTGCATTTATTTGGGACATGACCCAACCACCGGAGGCCCAACTAAAAAGAGACCCAAGTATTAAAATCTCAACCAGTGAATCCCGATTGTAGCGATTCATATAATTCATAATAACTACTAAATCAATAATTTCAACTTAACTGGGAACACTGTATCTCAAATTGGAATTTTCATGTAAGTATTTGTAGTGGCTCACGATGGACATTGATAGGATCAATGGCAAGTTGTCAAACCTGACAGATGTCACCAATTCTTCAATGACGGATTGTAATTGCTGTGATCGTGGTCTCGCCGGTGCGATAACCTAGCGAGTGATTCTACGCGGTATTTCACCAAATTTGAATTAGAGGATGGGAGCTGAAGGTAAAAGAATGTGAATTAGAAGCTTAGGCCACTAGGTTTTGTAAATTAATTCCTATCGGATGGAGTGCGAGAAATTTGCCCCTTTTAAGTGACATTTGACCTTTCTAATGCGAAAAAAATGCAAGAGTAAAACAACAATATTATAAGGAAGATTGTACCCGTTCATAGCTTCAGCTGGAGGGTTAATAATAATTGGTAGTTTAAGGTCGAGGTGTATTTGACCGATTAATTCTCGACTTCTCTCCTCAGGGGTCACTCGAACGGTCGCTGGCTGAAATCGAAAATTACGCTTTACGCCAAGTGCTTTCCCCAACTTGACCCCCTTTCAAGTTACTTTAGGGGAACTCTCAAACTCTTCCAACCCGCTAACAAATCCCGGCAGAAATTCTGCGAAGTGGATAATCGAAGTAGCAAACGGAACGAAACGGGAAGCAAACGAAACGATCGTCCAGCAATTGCTCCAAGGGGTGATTCAATTATGACGTTCCCTACATTTTTAAATTTTTGAGCCACCACCAAAAAATATTAAAACGGAACTACTCGATCTCCTTTCTCAACAATTCATTTGTTATTTGTTTCGGGATGAGCACAGTTTTGGGTTGGTACGGCAATTGAAACCTTTTTAGATCATGGTCATGTCTACACATGTCATGCTGGGTTTCGCCGGCGCGATGGCGGCAAACCGGTGCGGAACAGTGGTATAGAACCTGTCCGTGGCGATGGCGCCGAAGCAGTCCTGGACGATTCCGGCGATAGAAGGATCGCAGCTGATGAGCCCGTGATAATATGGTCGATCTAAAGTTGCAAAATGGGTGGCGACTGGACGGAAGCCCTCCGAATTCTTCGAGTGGGCTGCGTCGTCGGATGTCGCGCTTCCCGGGTTGATCTTCCCCTCCTGACAAGGCCCAACGTACCTCTGCACGGCTTTGCTTTTTACGGCTATGGCCACCCGTGATGAAATGAATCACTGCCTTCGGTTCCAATCCGGCACTGTGGTACGCTATTGGTGACGTATTTCACGTGCCGAGCTCTCCGAACGGTCCGTAGGGTTTGGAACGTATTGGACCACCGTCGGTTATTTGGCGATCGACGGTTCACTTTTCGCTTCACTGTACTTACGAAACTTCACCACACTTCGCTTCGCTACCTCAAAGGGCGGGCCTTGATGAGCAGTCGACTCCGAATTAACATTTAACAGAAAACGCGACAACAGAATAAAATCTAAATAACGAACGAAAAACGAAAAATTAAAATAACGTACAAAATCACTTCAATCACTCACTTTATTTATCTCAACTTTACTCAAACTCAAACTATGCACTTGAAATTCAAAGAGCCTCTTAAAACTTTTTGAAACCAGCCATGGAAGTGAAAAGAACGAGCTCAAGATTGTCTTACACAAGAAACCTCTTCCAACAATTAGCCCATTATTTAACAATTCCGCCAATTTAAATTTCAAATTACAAGAGTTCGCGCAAAAGATATTTTAGTTACTAGATAAAGATTATCGCTTCGGTTCCCTTTGTTCTGCTGTCCGGAACATGTGTGGTACATACCTGTCAAATCGTATGGATTTTCCTTCTTTGACATTTAGCTCCCGTATCCTCGCCAGCAAAAGATGTTCCGGACAGCGACGACAGCGACAATCTTTATCTAGTAACTAAAATATCTTTTGTTCGCCCCTGCGGAGACATCGAGCTAACTTTACTACGAAGAACATTACAAAGATTCGTTGTCGATGCCTTTCTCGATTCAATCCCTTGGTTTTGCCTTAGTGTGATACACTTCATAAATAATTGTCTACATTACGGCTCTTGCAAACGCTGTAAGATAAATCAACAGCCAACAAACCATTTTCTTCATAACTTTTGAACGCAATGACCGATCGTAAATTCAATAGTGATCAACTAGGGTTTGTCCCCCATCGAATGCAACTTGTTGCGAGAAAATCGATTAAGAATTACTATATGAAAAAGTAGCTAATGTTTTTCGGTTTTCGTGTGTTATACATCATGGGTCTCCAAGATTTCTATAAAAAGTTCGATTTTGGAGCGAAATGATAGCCTTTCGGTACAACTTTGTTGTACGAGAAAGGCAAAACGTCGGAAGCTACAAATATTAACCTAAACTAAAACAGAAAACACGTAAAAACTATATGACAAACAATTATAAAAACAACTTTAAAAAATTATTTACCTTTGATTTTGCTTAAATAGTAAAAACGTATGAAGCTACAATTAGTTACGTAAGTTTTAACGGTAACAAACGTAAAACGTTACAAGATACATCTTGCATTTTATTACGAGCAACAATCTTGTGTGTTTACCACGAAAATTGCGTGTGTCCGCACGTGAAGTCTACCAATGAACATAACGAAAAAAAACTCTATCACTATTTCAAATAAGCAACCATGTCCAATATGTTTCATATGCAGCACAAACGGAAGTTCATCATGCTTTCTATTCTGAATAGCACCTACTAGTTTCCACATGTACGTAGACTCTTGAATAGCCATTCAACTGGAGGAAATAACGTCTCATCCGTGTGCATCTCGGTAAGGTACACATTGAAAGCCAACTGCTCGGACACCACCCGATGACATACGGTAAGTGACACGACGAGCGGCAATGAAAAGGATTTCCTTTTGCTGAGATGGCCATAAATTTACAGACGGCGAAACGATATCCCATGGTCGATGAGGACAGTCAGTCAGCGAGGACATTTCCGAAGCCGAACTGTATGTAAGCACTCGAATGTGTTGCCGTAAGTGCCTACTACAGATATTGCAATTTCCAGAACACTGATCATTACATTTTGTCGGTTTCAGTGCAGGACATGCATCCTTCTCGGACACAGTGAGTAATATCCGGTGGTAACATCTTGTACCGTATTTGGAGAACGACAAACACGACCACGTGTAGAGGATTCGTCAGTTCGTAGAGAGGAGCAAAAGCGGATATGCCTGACTGCAAGTGACAACGATAAATGAGCCTAAAATGTGTGATGAGATTTTTCCATGAATGCAGCTGCTTGGATGCAGTGCACTTTCCGAGGTTGACAGTTTCTTCCAATATAAGCTTTGGAGTGAAAAACTGATGCTGTGATTGCACATACTGCTCCTCTCGCTCTGATACTATGCCTTATAAATAGCAGGACAGAAGAAAAGCAACGGCGGAAGCGATTGACATTGTTGCTTTTCCGTACATTGTAAATTCTCAAGGTCGGATATTAATTGAATTTCCTTCTATACTTAGTTCTTGATAGTGTGTAGTGTTGAACGTATGATTGAATGATCAAAACTTATGCTAGTTAAAATTTTAGAAAAGATTTCTTCAGTTTGGATGTATCCCCAAGAAGCACTGCACAAAAATCATAATTGAAGACTGCATTTGTGCATTGAGATTGGAAAGCAAAACAAATTTGCTGGCTGATGCATGAACAACGGAACCATAGGAACGCTTTGACTCTGGTTGCTAAGTAGATGCGTAAAATTGAATGTGGTAAAGTCGTGCTTCACCGTAAATGATGAGAGTGGTAGCTCTGTTCAGTTGGTATCGGCTGAAGCTTTTTGTGCCAGGGTGTTATGCGGGTTGCGTACATTTGGGCGAAGTTGGTCTGCGATGTTTTCTTGAACTTTTCAAGCTATACATAAGTATCAGTATATTTAGTTTATAAACTAGGGTACTGTACTGTACAAATAACTTTGATTAAAAATAATAATATCGATGCATAAATTCTGTTTCCTTGAAAATATTAAATTGTTGCAGGTACATTTTTTAAATTACACCATGACCCACTATCACGCACAGTTGTTTAAGTTCGATCTGTTAGAAGTTTATTTGTGAAATACATCTACTATAGCAAAATTACACTTAACTAATTCAAATCTATCTTGGTAAACCGTATTTTTCAGCAGTTCTTAACTTTTGGATAACAAAAATCACTTTTCTTCATGATCCACTATCCGGTATACGTCAACTTTGTTGGTTCTTACAAGTGTGTTGCATGGATACGTTGAAATGAATTGAAAGTATTACAATCGGTTTAACTGAAAAAATCATTTTGATAAGAAAATTATTTTGAGCTTTTTAGTGGAATGTTTTCACCTGTCATAAGACGAGTTTAAACAATCCCATTGAATTCCACCACTTCATTGTATCCTGACAGATACGTATTTCGACCTCAACAGTAAGGCCGTCTTCAGTGTCTCGTACTTGACTCGACTTCGAGGTCAAGTACGAATAAGACGGTCAGGACATTAAGTGGAATTCAATGGGATTGTTTAAACTCGTCTTATGACAGGTGAAAAAATCAAATAATTTTGTGCATATTTTTGAATGTCCCTAACAAACTCCTCCAAATTCAGCATTTTTTAAATAAGGTTTCTGTACTGAGAGAATACACTTCAAAATTAGCTGAAATTCAGTATTTCTTAAAAAAAATAACAAATTCAAGATGGCGAAAATTGTACTTCAAAGATTCAAATCCGTCTAAGGATCCGACTTTTGAAGTAATCCTGACTATTTAAAAATCACTTTACTCACGTTTTGGGCGCCATTGTGGTGGCTCGAATCTTCCTCAATCCTCCAGCTTGACCAGTGATCCCAAAAGTGAGGCCCGCCATCCAAGAAATCTCTGGAGTAAGGCCTTTCGATTTACACGCGTAACTAAAGATTAATTTTCCGGTTTCAAATATGGTACATGCTCTCTGTAGTACAAAGAACAGAATGCGTTCACAGTATATGTTCATGGTCATCCAAGAAATTCCTGGAGTAAGGCCTTTCGATCTACACGCGTAACTGAAGATTAGTTTTCCGGTTTCAAATATGGCACATGCTCTCTGTAGTACAAAGAACAGAATGTGTTCTTAGCATATGTTCTTGGTCATCCAAGAAATCTCTGGAGTAAGGCATTTTGATCTGCACGCGTAACTAAAGATCAATTTTTCGGTTTCAAATATGGTACATGCCCGCTTCAGAAAAACTTGCTGTCGTTATTTGCGCAACAATTTTTAGTGGACAACAATTCTTAAAAATAAATGCATAAGGTCATATAGTTGGAGTTCTGCTAAACCACACCAAGCGGCTTTTAGACTGTCTTGTGATACTTTGCTCGTCAAAAGAGCACAAAACAATATGCATATATCTATGTTTGCGCTTATTTGATAGAAAATATCTTCGATTACTAATACGAGTATAGTTCAATGAGCTTTGTAAACAATACAACCGCAACACGTTGTTTTGTGCGCAAAATTGGGTTATTTTCCATTGGCACTTGGTGCGGATTGGCAGACCCTCGACTATATGATCTAGGGACGTTCCGATACTTCAAAATATCAATATTTGATTCGATTCGATAATCGAATCAAAGTATCGATATCACCGATATATTGGAATGAAAATATCGATATATCGGAAAATCATATGATATTTCAGAAATGAGAATATTAAGAATATATTTGTTTTAGTTATTCAATTACTATAGTATTACCATGTCACCCCTTTACAATAATTATTGGAAACTTTTTGCCTTTCTCGTATACTAAGTATACGGTAAAGGCTATATGATCGCTCCAAAAACAAACTTTTTATAGAAGGCCCGGAGACCCATAGTGTTATATACCAATCGACTCAGTTCGACGAATCGAGGTGATGTCTGTGTGTGTGTGTGTGTGTGTGTGTGTGTGTGTGTGTGTGTGTGTGTGTGTGTGTGTGTGTGTGTGTGTGTGTGTGTGTGTGTGTGTGTGTGTGTGTGTGTGTGTGTGTGTGTGTGTGTGTGTGTGTGTGTGTGTGTGTGTGTGTGTGTGTGCAAAACTACTCAAAAAATGTCACTCATTTTTCGGGCACTTATCCTAAACCGATTTGCTCGCAACAAGTTGCATTCGACGCAGAATCCTGTCCCATTGTTTCCTATTTGAAATTGGCCAGATCGGACTATGGGATCAGAAGTTATGGCCAAAATACAAATTCATACGAAAAAATCGCGTAAAAAATGTCACTCATTTTTCGGGCACTTATCCTCAACCGATTTGCTCGCAACAAGATGCATTCGACGAAGAATCCTGTCCCATTGTTTCCTATTTGAAATTGGTAAGATCGGACTATGGGATCAGAAGTTATGGCCAAAATACAAATTCATACGAAAAAATCGCGTAAAAAATGTCACTCATTTTTCGGGCACTTATCCTCAACCGATTTGCTCGCAACAAGTTGCATTCGACGCAGAATCCTGTCCCATTGTTTCCTATTTGAAATTGGTCAGGTCGGACTATGGGATCAGAAGTTATGGCCAAAATACAAATTCATACGAAAAAATCGCGTAAAAAATGTCACTCATTTTTCGGGCACTTATCCTCAACCGATTTGCTCGCAACAAGTTGCATTCGACGCAGAATCCTGTCCCATTGTTTCCTATTTGAAATTGGTCAGATCGGACTATGGGATCAGAAGTTATGGCCAAAATACAAATTCATACGAAAAAATCGCGTAAAAAATGTCACTCATTTTTCGGGCACTTATCCTCAACCGATTTGCTCGCAACAAGATGCATTCGACGAAGAATCCTGTCTCATTGTTTCCTATTTGAAATTGGTCAGATCGGACTATGGGATCAGAAGTTATGGCCAAAATACAAATTCATACGAAAAAATCGCGTAAAAAATGTCACTCATTTTTCGGGCACTTTTCCTCAACCGATTTGCTCGCATTAAATTGCATTCGACGCAGAATGTTTCATATTTTCTTATTGAAAATTAGCCAGATCGGACTATGGGCTTAGATGTTATGGTCGAATTACTATTTATTGTGAAAAAGAGTTCAAAAAAGTCTAGCTCACTTTCTTAGCACTTAGACTTCATCTATTCCCCAAGCAACACAATTTCAACTGACTCCGGTCATATATAAGTTACTGTGATTGATGTGCAATATGTGTGCTTCTCAGGTCGCTCGCAACAGATTGCATTCGACGCAACATCTTGTCCCATTGTTACCTAAAGAAACTTGGCCGGATCGTACAATTGGGTCAAAAGTTATGGCGAAAATACTAATTTTAAAACTACTAAATAAAATGCCATTTTTTGCTCTTATGCTCATCCGATTTGTTTGCAACAAATTGCGTTTGGCGAGAATTTTTTTTCTGCATATAAACAAATATGAAAAATAAGACCAATCCATATATTGGTGTTATTTGAGATTTTTCCAAACCTTTTGAACGAACGAGAAAGGCACCATCACCGCTAGGTGGATTAATCTGGGTTTTTAATGGAAAAATCGCTTAAAAAATGTCACTCATTTTTAGGGCATTTATCCTCAACCGATTTGCTCGCAACAAAATGCATTCGACGCAGAATCCTGTCACATTGTTTCCTATTTCAAATTGACCAGATCGAACTATGGGATCAAAAGTTATGGCCAAAATACAAAATCATACGAATAAATCGTGTGAAAAATGTCACTCATTTTTCGGGCACTTATCCTCAACCGATTTGCTCGCAACAAGTTGCATTCGACGCAGAATCCTGTCCCATTGTTTCCTATTTGAAATTGGTCAGATCGGACTATAGCATCAAAAGTTATGGCCAAAATACAAAATCATACGAAAAATCGCGTGAAAAATGTCACTCATTTTTCGGGCACTTATCCTCAACCGATTTGCTCGGAACACGTTGCATTCGACGCAAAATCCTGTCTCATTGTTTCCTATTTCAAATTGGCCAGATCGAACTATGGGATCAAACGTTATGGCCAAAATACAAAATCATACGAAAAAATCGTGTGAAAAATGTCACTCATTTTTCGGGCACTTATCCTCAACCGATTTGCTCGCAACAAGTTGCATTCGAGGCAGAATGTCTCATATTTTCTTATTGAAAATTGGCCAGATCGGACTATGGGCTTAGAAGTTATGGTCAAATTACTATTTATTGTGAAAAAGAGTTCAAAAAAGCCTAGCTCACTTTTTTAGCACTTAGACTTCATCTATTCCCCAAGCAACACAAGTTCAACAAATCTGGTTGCAGGAACCATGTTGTGACTGAATCCGGTCATATATAAGTTACTGTGATTGTGCAATATGTGTGTTTCTCAGGTCGCTCGCAATACATTGCATTCGACGCAGAATCTTGTCCCATTGTTTCCTACAGAAACTTGGCCGTATCGTACAATTGGGTCAAAAGTTATGGCGAAAATACTAATTTCAAAACTACAAAATAAAATGCCATTTTTTGCTCTTATGCTCATCCGATTTGTTTGCAACAAATTGCGTTTGGCGAGAATTTTTTTTATGCATATAAACAAATATGAAAAATAAGACCAATCCACATATTGGTGTTATTTTAGATTTTTCCAAACCTTTTGAACGAACGAGAAAGGCATCATCACCGCTAGGTGGATTAATCTGGGTTTTTTCTATTACTTAATCCAATCTAGAGTGTACCAGTCCAACAATCATCGGCGGCGGCGTTCGTCGTAGTTTAAACCGGTAGTGGAGGCGTTTTCGGCATGATACTGCCACACTATCTCTCGTTCGCTCGAAAAAATCAATTGAAGTTTCGAGAAATTTTCTCTCTTCATAATTTTTACTGAAGTTTTTTTTTCTAATTTAATTTTCAAAGAAAATTCAGAATTATCACGAGAAAATCCATTGACATTGAAAAGAAAATTCTTTTAAGCTTTCATGAGAAATTATCATTTTGTTTCACATCAAATTCCTTTGAATTTCGGCAGGAAATTCTCTTAGATTTTCAAGGGCATTCTTCAAACTTTGCGCAAAAATTGCCATCCGAAAAAAAAATCATCAAATTTTTTTTCAGAAAACCCGTAGAAGTATTTGGAAATTCCTAAGGAAACTCTTTTAAATTTTTTTTTTTTTTTTTTATCTTTCGTTTATTTGGAAGGCTCATTTGCCGTGAAGCGTTACGGAGCCGAAATCAAGTTTAACAATACATTTCTTGATTCTTATACATAGTGTTAGTTTTGGGGAACCGAAAGACTCGCGGTTTAGTCGAGGTTAGGGAATACAATAATACAGTAGGAAGGGAAAGGATTTTAGGGTGCTTAAGTAATTACTATGCTGATGTTCACAAAGTTGACATTCCTCGCATTTTTACATCTGTAACGGGACAAACAAACTTTTTTTGGGAGACAACGACGAGAGGAAGACATACGGAAGGGATTAACGACAGACATGGAAATGTACAACAAGAGGAAGACATTCGATATGGGGTACGACAGACAAGGGAATGGGCAGACAATGATTACAGTCTTACTTCAGCAACATTCAAAATTAGTGGACCAGGGACATGTACTCGAGATCAAGGCCCGACAACACTTCCCTAATAGGCTTTGGTTGTTTTCCTCGGACCCGGAGATGTTCAGTTAGCGCAGATCTGGGGCCACGATGCTCCTCGCACGCCCACACGACATGATCGATGTCCTGATAATCCTCGCCGCAAACACAGAGATTTCCTTCCGAGAGCCCCACTCTGAAAAGATGTGCATTTAGAGTGTAGTGATTGGACATTAGACGACACATGGTTCGAATGAAGTCTCGTCCCATATTCAATTTGTTGAACCATGGACGCTTCGACACCTGCGGGCGAATTGAATACAGCCATCTACCCAACTCCCCATTTGTCCATTTCTGTTGCCAGCTGTTCAAGGTTTCCTGACGAACTAATGTGAAAAATTCATCGAAGGTGATTTTCCGATCGTAAATATCACCTTCCATAGCGCCCACCTGAGTCAAAGAGTCCGATTTCTTATTTCCCGGGATCGAGCAATGAGAAGGGACCCAAGCCATGGTGATTGTGTAATACCGTTGTGATAAGACACTCAAAGCTTTCCGTATCCCATTCAGAAGATACGCTGAGTGCTTAACCGGTTTCATTGACCGAACAGCCTCCAAGGAACTTAGACTGTCGGTGAAGATGAAAAAGTGGTCAGGAGGTAGGGATGCGATTTGTTCGAGTGAATAGTGTATAGCTGCTAGCTCAGCAGTATACACGGAGCAAGACTCTTTGAGCAGTGGGCGCTATGACAAACGTTGAAAACACCGGAAACCAGTGGAGTCATCAATTTTGGACCCGTCTGTAAAAAGCTTCTCTCCTCACTGGCGTGCCCGTATTTGCTTGCAAATAATGGAGGTATGACCTCCGCACACAGAAAGTCTGGTATTCCATGAACCTCCTGCTTCATGGACAGATCAAAAGTAACAGAGGAACTGTAAGAGTCTAAGAAGTTAACACGATTGGTATCTACCGAAGAAGGGCTTACCTCCAGCGTTATGTACCAGTGGTAAATACTCATGAATCGAGATTGAGGGTTTTGTTCGAGCAGCTTCTCGAAGTTATCAATGACCAATGGATTGAGAACCTCACAGCGGATGAGGAACCGGAGCGATAATTCCGCGAAACGATCTGTTAGTGGCAGTACTCCCGCAAGTACTTTCAAGCTCATTGTATGTGTCGAATTCATACATCCTAACGCGATACGGAGACAGCGGTACTGAATCCGTTAAAGCTTCAGCATGTGTGTTTTAGCCGCGGACTGGAAGCAGAAACTACCGTATTCGAGGACCGACAAAATGGTTGTTCTATACAACGTCATAAGATCTTCGGGATGCGCTCCCCACCATGTTCCGGTTATTGATCGCATGAAGTTGATCCGTTTCTGGCATTTTGTGTCAGATACACAATGTGCTTCCTGAAGGTACATTTCGAGTCGAACCAGACCCCGAGGTATTTAGAAGATATGCTATGAGTGATTGTCTTACCCATCAGTTGGAGCGGAACTTTGCCGGCTTATGTTTTTTGAAAAGACAACCATCTCAGTTTTCTCCGGAGAGAATTCGATACCCAGCTTCGTAGCCCAAGTGGACAAATTGTCCAGAGTATCTTACAACGGTCCTTGCAGATCAACCGATGTTGGCCCCGAAACGGATACAACACAATCATCTGCAAGCTGTCTCAACGAGCAATTTGGCATGAGACATTCATCAATGTCTCTGACGTAAAATTGTAAAGAAGGGGGCTCAAACATGAGCCCTGGGGAGACCCATGTAGCTAATTCGTGAAGTTGCCGAGTCACCGTGAGAAAAACTCATACGCTTCTCTGACAACAAATTGTACAAATAGTTGTTCAAAATTGGTGAAAGTCCACACTCGTGGAGTTTGTCAGATAAGACATCGACGCAAACTGAATCAAAAGCCCCTTAATGTCCAAAAGACTGAGCCCATTTGCTCTTTTTAGCGAAAGTAAGCTGAATTTCTGAAGAAAGCAACGCAAGACAGTCGTTCGTTCCCTTGCTCCTGCGGAAACCAAATTGTGTATCTGACAACAAACTATTCGATTCAACCCATTTGTCTAGCCGGAAGAGAATCATCTTCTCCAACAGCTTCCGAAGACATGACAGCATCGCGATGGGGCGATACGAGTTACAATCCGACGCGGGTTTTCCGGGCTTCTGGATGGCTATCACCCTCACTTCCCTCCAATCATTCGGAACAATGTTGCACTCCAGTAACTGATTGAACAAGTTCAATAAACGCCTCTTTGCGACGTCTGGGAGGTTTTTGAGCAAATTGAACCTGATTCTATCCATCCCTGGAGCGGAATTGTTACATGAAAGGAGAGCAAGTGAGAATTCAATCATCGAAAAGGGACGATCCATATCATCCCTGTCTGCAAAAGCATCACGTAGCTCTTGCCTCACCGGTACCGAATCCGGACAAACTTTCTTTGCGAAGTCAAGTATCCACCGCGACGAGCTTTCACGATCTTCGTTTACGGACGACGCGTTGCGCATTCTTCTCCCGACGGTCCACAGAGTTTTCATTGAAGTCTCGCGCGATAAACCTTCAACAAAAGTGCGCCAATATCCGCGCTTCTTCACTTTGACCAGTTTCTTGAACTGGATTTCGAGCGCGGTGTATCGTTTGTGAAGAACGATCGCCCCGTGTTTCCGAAATTCTTTGAACGCGGCGGATTTCTCGCGATAAAGTTGCGTACACTCGATGTCCCACCACGGACTGTAGGGTTTCACGAACCGAAGCTCCTGGCACCGGCCGACGTTGTGCCTGAAGAGCGCTTAAAAGAATCAACTGCGATAGAAAATAGTACTCTTCCTGCGGGGGAAGTGCTTCTATCGACCGAATGCCATCGCTGATGGCGTCCGCATATTTGCCCCAATCGATGTGCTTCGTGAGGTCATATGAAAGATCGATGGAAGCAGATTGCTTATGTCCATTGGAAATCGAAACTTCGATCGGCAAATGATCACTACCATGGAGATCTTGGACCACCTTCCAAGTACAGTCCAACGATAATGAGCTCGAACAAATGGAAAGATCTAGACGGCTATCTCTTGCTGGAGGGGCCACTCGTGTAACTTCTCCTGTATTCAAAATTAACATATTGAAGTCGTCGCAGAGGTCGTATATCATTGATGAACGGTTGTCGTCGTACAGTTCCCCCCAGCCTGTTCCGTGGGAGTTAAAATCTCCCAGGAGCAACCGTGGCTCGGGCATAACCGAGCAGATGTGCGAGAGATCTCTTCGAGATATCGCGGTGTTTGGAGGAAGATATATCGAGGCGATACTGAGGTATTTTCCTCGAATAGTCACCTGACATGCGACAGCTTCGGTGCCAGACATCGGCGCAAGATCGACTCTATAGAAGGAGTGCTGTTTTTGATCCCTAAAGCACCCCTCCATATCGATTTGCCCGATCGCGGCGGATTATGTTGAAATCAGGAAAATGAAGGTTCACATCTGGTGTTAGCCATGTTTCACATAAAGCAAAAACATCGCATTGTAATTTGTTAACTAAAAATTTGAAAATATCTAATTTTGGAAGAATACTGACAGTTCCACTGTAGAATCGAAATCATGTTACCCTTATTGACTAAGTTAGCCATCGAAGGATACAAATGACCTCGAGGAGGGCATTTTCGAAGCCAGCGGCTTCAGGAGAGGAGTTAGAATAGGAAGAACAGCCTTGACCATGTTCTTCACGGGGTCGGAAGCGTCAAAGAAGTTGAGGATGAGCTCCACGATGCCAGAAAGTGTGAACATTGGAGCGCTCAGGAGTTCTTCTGCTCGCTCTCTATGCTCTCTTTCTGGCTGAGAAATCGCAAAAATTGGGGCATCTGGGATTTTAGATGTTCCCGGAAGCGGTGGAAACTCTCGATCGTCCCGATGTGAAACCACAAAAGTTGATCGTTTTGAGTATTTCCTCCCGCTTTGAATTTGACCATTTTGGATTGGGGCTCACTTTGGGGCTGTTTTCTAGGCTTTTTCGAGGGTCGCTAGCTCTGTTTTATTCTATTCCTCGTTGAGCCATTGAAACAAAGGAACCCCATTTCCAACCTCGAGTCAGAGCTACCTTGATCGTCCAAAGGAAGAGATGAGTAGATGGTGTCAGAAACGAGTGGAGGAGCGGCCTTCCTCAACATTTCGGCGTAACTTCGCCGAGAACGTTGCTGAAGAGACCGCTTCTGGTGGATTCGCTGCTGTATGTACGTTGGGCAAGCTTCAAGAGCATGTGGAGGGCTTTCGTTACAATAGACACATTTCGGTGCCGTCTTGCACGCGCCCTCCACATGTTTCTCTCCGCATGATGCACAGCGAGGTTTATTGCAACAGTACTGAGCGGTGTGGCCCAGTTGCTTGCAATTAACACAATTCATCACCTTCGGTACATACAGCCGAACAGGTAGACGAAGTTTGCCAATCACTACGTAGTCAGGCAGTGCGGACCCGGAAAAAGTGACGCAGAAAGAGTCAGACGGGGAATAACTCCGCTTCTCACCCTCCTGCGACACCGAATACATTTGTTTGCAATCCAGTATCGCAACAGGAGGCAAAGAAACGTTCTTGAAACGACCGAAACCTTGTTTCAAATCGTCGCATGTCATACTTCCCTCCGTCACCACCCCGCGATCTCACACACTGCTGACGGTAAATACACCCTATATTCGAGAGTGAAAAGCTCACAGGTGACAATCTCGTTGGCCTGTTTGCGATCACTGACCGTGACACGGAGTTTACTGGACCCAACCATGTCAATGGTCGTGACAGACGAAAATCGCTTTTCCAGATCTTTGCTAATCTGGCTGATATTCAAACGTTTGCCTTTGGGTCGAAAGAAAACAACATACGGCCCACTAGAGTCGTGAGGGTAGACCTTGGGACGGGGGCTCGTAGAGGAAATTTTAACATTGCTGGTGTCCATTTCGTTTTGATTTGGAACACCCGAATGCAACGAAACATCTGACATGGAATACGAAGTACCCCCGCCAACTTCGCCTTCGCGCATTGCGGACACGAAATGCGCCGCTGCAGCGAGGCACAATCTCTTTTAAAACTAAACAATTATCACAAGGGCAGAAAAAAAAACACACACACAAACAAAATAATGATTTGGGACAGAGGGGAAGACGAGTAAAAAGAAAGAAAAAAACTATTCCAATAAGATGGAGAAGAGAGGGAACAATGAGAGGGAGCTCAATTAAATACTTGCGTTCACACTGCTGTGTTGCCGGCTAACAGTTCTGGCAGCACACTAGCTCGATGGACACTCGCCGGTGGTGCGGTCGAAGCGAACTACGCTATTGTTGGTGTTCTCGCCGCACCCAACACTGCAACTGGGTGGATGGATGGTGGCAGGACGGCAGCGTCTGTGTTGGTGGAGACGCACGATGGATGATGACTGTCGGCGTGGGACGATGATGCCTGCGCCTGCGATGGACGCCGAATAAACTGCAAAGTTTTGCGTAGTTGCAAAACCAACGAAATGGCTACTTAACTGCTACAGCTAAGCACCACTTCCACTCAAGCACTATGCTTCAAAACACTTTCGGAAAAAACCGCTACCTGTACTTCAGGAAAAAACCGAATGAGAAGCAGACCGTACGCGGACTTACAACCGTCTCGCACGGATGCTCGACGTGGAATGACTCTTTTAAATTCTTAGGGGATATTCTTTTGAATTTTGGAAGTAAATTTTCATACGTTTTCTAATTCTTTGAAATTCCCATTTTCCCAAATCTTTTTCTAATAACTAAACAAAGTTAATTTATCTAATCTACCATAGGAACAAGTCTAATATATACAGTCGACTCTCCTCATCTCGATGTTCTGTATCTCGATATCTCTCCTTATGTCGATGGTTTCCTCAGTCCCTTCAATCTACATTTGGGCTTTCTACATCTCGATAATCTCCCTATCTCTCTCTATCTCGATGGGTTCTGATCATATTTTGTTCAGTATTTTATCTCCTTATGTCGATATGGCCAAATTTTTGGGCTACTAGACCATCTTTGGACAATAACAATCACATCAACAACTGGAAACTACATTTGTTTTGTTGTCGTTTTATATAGCAACGAGCTTTTTGAATCTAGTACCCATTTCAATTTTCCTTCCATTCCTCGATCTCTACATCTCTACCTATCTCGATGGTCCCTTCAATATCGAGATGTGGAGAGGCGACTGTAATTGAATTCGCATAAGGATTCAAGTACCAGCGGTATGACAGATGTTGCACAACGGAGCGTCAATGTAAAGTGTTGAGTTGTTGAATGAATGAAATGAATGAAAATGAGTTGTTAAAACTATTTGTGATGGCAGCGCACACATCACACCATCCGCGCTACCGAGAAAAATTGTCTTAATCAATTAAAAATGCGGCATTTCAGATTCATTTGGTATGTTTGTTGAGTATTTTCTTTCACGAAATACATTGCAATTGATTTTCGTTTGTGTTACTTTGTTCTGATTCAATATATCGATATCGAAAGCAAAAATATCGATATGACCGATATATTGAAAGCAAAATATCGATACAAACCCAGATTAATCCACCTAGCGGTGATGGTGCCTTTCTCGTTCGTTCAAAAGGATTGGAAAAATCTCAAATAACACCAATATGTGGATTGGTCTTATTTTTTATATTTGTTTATATCCATAAAAAAAATTATCGCCAAACGCAATTTGTTGCAAACAAATCGGATGAGCATAAGAACAAAACATAGTTTTAAAATTAGTATTTTCGCCATAACTTTTGACCCAATTGTACCATCCGGCCAAGTTTCTATAGGAAACAATGGGACAAGATTCTGCGTCGAATGCAATCTGTTGCGAGCGACCTGAGAAGCACACATATTGCACATCAATCACAGTAACTTATATATGACCGGAATCAGTCACAATATGGTTACTGCAACCAGATTTGTTGAACTTGTGTTGCTTGGGGAATAGATGAAGTCTAAGTGCTAAAAAAGTGAGCTAGACTTTTTTGAACTCTTTTTCGCAATAAATAGTAATTTGACCATAACATCTAAGCCCATAGTCCGATCGGGCCAATTTTCAATAAGAAAATATGAGACATTCTGCGTCGAATGCAATTTAATGCGAGCAAATCGGTTGAGGAAAAGGGCCTGAAAAAGCGATTTTTCCATAAAAAATGGTATAATTTTCGATCCCATAGTCCGATATGGCCAATTTTCAATAGGGAACAACGGGACAAGATTCTACGTCGAATGCAACTTGTTGTGAGCAAATCGATTAAGGATATGTGCCCAAAAAATGAGTGACATTTTTTACGCGATTTTTTCGTATGAATTTGTATTTTGGCCATAACTTTCGATCCCATAGTTCGATCTGGCCAATTTCAAATAGGAAACAATGGGACAGGATTCTGCGTCGAATGCAACTTGTTGCGAGCAAATCGGTTGAGAATAAGTGCCCGAAAAATGAGTGACATTTTTTACGCGATTTTTTCGTATGAATTTGTATTTTGGCCATAGCTTCTGATCCCATAGTCCGATCTGGCCAATTTCAAATAGGAAACAATGGGACAGGATTCTGCGTCGAATGCAACTTGTTGCGAGCAAATCGGTTGAGGATAAGTGCCCGAAAAATGAGTGACATTTTTTGGGTAGTTTTGCGCACACACACACACACACATACACACACACACACACACACACACACACACACACACACACACACACACACAGACATCACCTCAATTCGTCGAACTGAGTCGATTGGTATATAACACTATGGATCTCCGGGCCTTCTATAAAAAGTTTGTTTTTGGAGCGATCATATAGCCTTTACCGTATACTTAGTATACGAGAAAGGCAAAAATATCGGATATCGAAACAAAAATATCGATATTCCGATATATCGGAAGTATCGGAACGTCCCTAATATGATCATTTGGAAAAATAACTTATAATATTTTCTGCCAACTGATCCGAAGAAGATGATGCAGAAGTATTTTTTCCTGTCAAGTCTGAAGCAGAAACAGTAGTATCGACTCATAGTTGGGTACGGGGATAAAACATCATTTTGTACTAAGCTTCAAAATTCTTCTTCTACGGCCCGCTACAACAGTTCAAAATTTCAATGCGGTCCTTGATATAAAGCATGCTGGGGACTACTGAGCTAGACTCATCAGTCGCACACCGGTGAGATTTGGCACGACGTTGCGGAAATGAAGCGGAAACTGGTTTCACCAATCCACGCCGGAAGTTGGATGTAGTATCGTCCTGATCGATGGGACTATCTTCGTCTGTTGGGTGACTTGAGGGACCGCTGAATTTGAGGGAAGCCTCGTCACCGGAACCCTTCAAAGCGGTGGAAAAGTTGACGATCGGAATGGCGATTTATTTGTAAAGCAATCGAAACGGAAGCGATTTACGCCTAAGTGATGGAGCATTAGGCGAGAGAACAGTCAACACTGGAAAAATACAAAATAAAAAATGTAAGTATATCATATACAAAATTACTCTACTAACTGATTATAGATAAAATCTGATCCCTTGTGCGCGTACAAATTCATTCTTCATTAAGCTACTTGAAATACCATGCGCCCCCATCATAATAAACATATTTTAAAGTCCTTTCAGACCTTGGGTATACAAAGAACAAATTTAATATCTTCCGGTAAAAACGACAAAACAAAATTTCTCTTAAGATGCATATGATGTGATCTTTTCGAGCTGTTGTACAAAAATAAAATTCTTTATCACTCCCACGAATATAATAAATTTTAAGAAGGCAACTCTATTCGGTGAATCTGCTGGAAACCCACAATGAGATGACCACTGTATGAAGGTAAACCCCTACCACACGGCTAAGGGGCCCTCCTTAGCCGTGCGGTGAGACGCATGACTACAAAGCAAGACCATGCTGAGGGTGGCTGGGTTCGAATCCCGGTGCCGGTCTAGGCAATTTTCGGATTGGAAATTGTCTCGACTTCCCTGGGCATAAAAGTATCATAGTGTTAGCCTCATGATATACGAATGCAAAAATGGTACCTAGGCTTAGAAACCTCGCAGTTAATAAGTGCTTAATGAACACTAAGCTGCGAGGGGGCTCTGTCCCAGTGTGGGGATGTAATGCCAATAAGAAGAAGAATATGAAGGTAAAACTTCGAAAAGTCATACGCAATTGAATCAGAGCTCTGAACAAAAACAAATTTAGGGTTATGATTTATGAATGCATTTCAGTATCGGAAAGCACTGATTGCTAAAACTTTTTGCAGCTAAGATTAATTAGTGTACCATGTTTTTAAAATCCCTTTAGGAACGTCGTACAAAGTAGCTCAATGTTTAGGAACATAGTTTTCCACGAAATATGAAAAGCCAAAAAGTTTCAGTTTTTTTTATTCAATTTTTCGTTAATTTAGAAAGTGTGATTCAGGTCATAACGTTAGGAATGTTAATTATGAAAAATAGCATCTGAAATTAGGATATGGAAACTCTTTAGATTTGTCCGGTTTTTCTTGACAGTTGTGCGGTGTGTTCCCTGTAGCTAAGCCTAAAGATGTACACGATCTATCAAATATCAATCTGACTGTTTTAATTATGGTGCATGCCCTTTTGAATGTGTAGTAAAAAATTAATCAATGTAAGAGGTTCTCGGTTATTCCAGGAATACCCGGAGTAAGACCTTAAGATCTACATGAGTAAATAAAGATCATTTGAGATGTTTATTATATGGTACATATTCTTGGTTATTAAAAATATCCCTGGAGTAAGGCCTTCAGCTCTACACGATTAATGAAAGTTAAATTGGGTGGTTTTCAATATGGTATATGTTTATTTGTGATACATAAAATAGAAGGAGTTCACAACTTAGGATCTTTGTCATACACATATGACTGAGACAATCAGGAGTTGTTACGGAGATCCTGAAATATTTTCCGCGCCGACTAAAATTAAATCTGTGGCATTTCCGCACGACATGAAATCTATTCCGCGCCAAATCCGCGCGATTAAATTCTAAGCAAATACATTTGAAGCATCATTTTTTTTATCACAATTTGCTGAACGTCTTCTCTTCAAGTTCGTTTTCAATAATATTACTGATTGTGACCAGTGGCGCCGGGAGTGGGTGGGACAAGTAGGACATGTCCTACGCATGAAAATACCTGGGTAGGACAGTCGAAGCATTGTCCTACCCATGATTTTGGTAAGAACATACCATCTGGATAACTACAAATTCTAATACTATCAATTCCTAGATCTACAAAATATTATTAGAACGTTTCAAAGTCGATGTTTCCAGGGATTGTAAAGGAAAAAACTAGTCCGAAGGCTTCTCAAAGTCTAAGAGGAATTCTTTTCATTCCAAAAAGTGCTCAATGATGTATCTGCTTTTCCATAAATTATGTTGAAAACTTTTGGGAAGTACGTAATTATTTCTGCTAGTTCAGGGAGCCTCAGAGAATTTCTGAAATTTTATAAGAATTGACAGGCTGACTGCGAATTATTCATAAGTTGAATATCTAAACAAGGATATAGCCTAACTTAACTTAGCTAAGACTGACTGTACTTGTCAATAGTTGCTTCTCCGAGATTGGTTAAAACTGGTGTAAGTTGCGCTACGATCCAAGTGAATAACGGTTGGTATTTACTGCCTACGGCTCCAGTCAGTTGGGAAAGGAGAGGAATGTTCGTGTGTAGTTATTGTTGCTAATAAAGACCGAGAAAACCTCTGCATCCCCACAATACCACGGAAAGGAGATTTCGTTAACTCGGTAGATGAACAGAAATATAGACCAAGGATTCACTTAGAAAAGTGATGTAATCTATGCCAGACCACCTGTCTATAAGGCAGAAGCTCACTAGACTGCTGAGCTCATCTCCAAAAGTTAAGAAACTAGACAAGGATATGAGAGAACAATCGCAGAAATTCGCGAATATGAAGCAATTCATGATGATTGTAGCACATCTGGATGTCTGGTAGCAGGGATATGAGAAGAAGGGTTCTGAAAGCTTCTAAGAGTTTATTGGAATCTATAGGAATCACAAATTTACCTACGTTTGCAAGAAATTTTAGAAGTTAGAGAGAAAAAAATCTGAAATTCGGAGTAACATTGTTCTTGAGATTTCTGAAAACCCGTAAATAGAACAACCTTAAAGATTTTTGGACGATCATAAGCTTTACTGGTAGATTGTTGTGAAATTTCTGAAGATTTCTAAAGTTTCGAATTCCCAGTAGGGGTAATTGCTTGAAATCACCCAATATTTTTTTTAAATTTACAGGAATCCATAATCACTTCTGGAAATTTGTAAAAATGTTTGAAGACACGCTTTTTAGAAATATTCGATAAACACTAGAAATGTTATTATTGTCCTAATAGTCATAGGGAGTTTAATAACTTATCTGAGAATGTTCGGAAAATTCCCTTGAAATCCGGGAGGATCTCCGAAAAGGTTTTGAAATTCCATAAAATATAATATAGATTTGATAATCCAGTTTTTGTCCTACCCACGGCTCGGAACGTGGCCGCGCCTCTGATTGTGACAATGACGTTTTCCGTGAAGTGAAAAATCTTATTGCTGCTCCGAATAGGGCCTTCTACGGACAACGAAACCAACTTAGGTCCCACAACATGCAGACAGAAACAAAATTTGCTCTATTCAGAATTCTGATTCTACTGGTAGCCTTTCACGGACATGATACGTGAAAATTAAAAGAACTTTATGGGGCTTTCGATCGAAAAGTGCTGCGTACAACACTCGGTATGAAACTAGAAAATGATGTGACGTGAACGCATGAATCACGATCTGTATCAAGTGTAAAAAGAAGAAAATGTTATGATTCGTACAGGTGTCGAGTTTTACTCTCTATTTATTTCCTTTTACACAACTGCACAACTGGTGTAAGATTTTATTCACGCACTCGTCCCGATGCCGCGTTACTGTCCGTGTTCGAAGTGTTTCCCACCCGCCTCCTGAGCTGGCTCTCCACACCACTTGCCATCATCCGTCCGGAATCTCCAATCATCTGTCAAAAGTATCAAGATAAATAAATATGAATAAGGTGCTCATATTTCATACTATAGCTAAAAGTGTGATACAGAACCCTACATCCCTACCTTTCTTAAAAACGATATCCAATGAGAAGTGATGTTAGTAAGCTATATAATCCTCCATTCGAGCTGGTTCTGTTCTGGTTCTTGTGGATATTTTTGTTGATTTTGGATTATTTGCTGAGCACTTTGTTGATCGGTGTTCTGCATCATTTTCGGTAATGGAGTCTCCTAACCCTTCACAGGTATCCAGCTTATCTTGAGGCATAGCCTTGAGGTGTGCTGCACTTCTTCGTAATTCCATTCCCGATGAAGTTGAACGTATAGTACCATCAGTCTCTTCCTTTTCGACTACTTCAAATTCTTCGGGAGAAAACTCTGACCTCAACTTATTGTCCCTCCTAGTGCGCTTGGCAAAGACACGATCGCCGATTTCAATCTTACTGTGACGAGCTTTACGACGATGGTCGGCATACGCTCTGCCTTTTTCTTTTTTATCGCTATCCCTCACATCTTCATCGCAATCAAGAGAAGATGGAATACTGGGTAATTTAGTTCGCAAGCGTCATCCCATCATCAATGCCGCTGGAGCCTTTTCTGTCGTTGCATGGCCGCTGAATGATATGCTAGCAAGTCTACCCGTAGTTCTTTTCACCAATTTTGTCCCAATTATTCGGCTATTCGGATACGATTTAAAATGGAGCGATTCTGCCGTTCCACTTAACCGTTCATTTGGGGCCAATAGGAATAGTACTGTTTTAATGTACTCCCTGCTCCACGCAAAAAGATCGAAATTCGCCGGATGAGTACTGCGGTCCGTTATCCGCTCGGAGGTAGTTAGGTATTCCATATCGAAAAAAAAATATCAAAAGCTGCTCGAGCTGGTGTTATGTCTTGCATTTCAACCACTTCTAAGTATCGACTGCAGTAGTCAACACATAGTAGAAGGTTCTCACCCTCCGGAAGGAGTTCTAGAAACTCGATTGGGATCTACTTCCACGGTCCAGACAAAAGCTGTTTTCGAACCATAGGCTCGAAGATTTGGCGCAGACACCAATATACATCCACGACATGTTTTTACGAAGTGTTCGATTTCTTCGTCCATTTGGTCCACACGTTAGCGCGCAAGTGTCCCTTCATCATTCTGATGCCAGGATAGCCTTCGTGAGGTACGATAATACGATCACCTCGTAGGAGTACGTCACCGACAGAACATAATTCTGTAGAAATTACCCTGTAGCATGCGAGTGTGCAGTATGGCACGGCAAATGCTGGGTAAAGCGTACCATGGGTACTTCGCGTACCTGAAGGAATAAAATAGACCGCATCTCGCGGTCCTTAGTCTCTTACCCAGCAACTCCTATCCCTACCTCCCCGCGGTGCTGGCCGGGATACGAGCAATCTTAGGGAAGATCGGTTAACCAACCCCGGTGGGAGCTATGGTCGTATGCTGACAAGGAAGGGGGTTTCCTCCTCTCCGGAGGTGCAAATCTTATTGAGCGTCTATTCTCCATGTCAGGATCGCCTCACAACAGCGTTTGTTCTCCATGTTAGGGGCGGCTGACCATCGTCCGAGTGCCAGCGAGGGACTCTTAGTGAAACTGTGCACCATGGTCCACCGGAAATAAGGAGGAATGGTCCTCCGGAAATTTAGGGGGTTTGGTGTCAGGCCCTGCAAGCCAGCCTTTAAAAATCATAAGCAACGAACAATCAACAAGAGAGTACGGACCGGAACCATCGGCGAAGACCACTGCGACGAAAAGGGACTAGCGATTGGAAACTCGGTTCGTGGAACTGCAAATCTCTCAACTTCATCGGGAGCACACGCATACTCGCCGATGTGCTCAAGGACCGTGGATTCGGCATCGTAGCGCTGCAGGAGGTTTGTTGGAAGGGATCAATGGTGCGAACGTTTAGAGGTAATCATACCATCTACCAGAGCTGCGGCAACACACATGAGCTGGGAACAGCTTTCATAGTGGCGCGTGATCGGGTGGTGGCCGATCAATGAAAGAATGTGCAGGTTGAGGATCAAAGGCCGGTTCTTCAACTTCAGCATAATCAACGTCCATAGCCCACAATCCGTAAGCACTGATGATGATAAGGACGCATTCTACGCGCAGCTGGAACGTGAGTACGACAGCTGCCCAAGCCACGACGTCAAAATCATCATAGGAGATTTGAACGCTCAGGTTGGCCAAGAGGAGGAGTTTAGACCGACTATTGGAAAGTTCAGCGCTCACCGGCTGACGAACGAAAACGGCCTACGACTAATTGATCGCAGCACCTACTTCCAACACAGCCTCCCGTATCGGTACACCTGGAGATCACCACTGCAGACAGAATCACAAATCGACCACGTTCTGATTGATGGACGGCACTTCTCCGACATTATCGACGTCAGGACATATCGTGGCGCTAACATCGACTCTGACCACTATCTGGTGATGGTTAAACTGCGCCCAAAACTATCCGTCATCAACAATGTTCGGTACCGACGACCGCCGCGGTACGACCTAGAGCGACTGAAGCAACCTGATGTCGCCACTGCATACGCGCAGCATCTCGAGGCAGCGTTGCCGGAAGAGGGTGCTGGAAAACAGTCAAAGCAGCCATTAACGACGCAGCGGAGAACAACGTCGGGTATATGGGTCGAAGTCGACGGAACGATTGGTTCGACGAAGAGTGCAGACAGATTCTGGAGGAGAAGGACGCAGCGCGGGCGGTCGCGCTGCAGCAAGGTACCCGGCAGAACGTGGAACGTTATAGACGGAAGCGGAGACAGCAGACCCGCCTTTTTCAGGAGAAGAAACGCCGCCTGGAAGAAGCGGAGTGCGAGGAGATGGAACAGCTGTGCCGTTCTCAAGAAACACGCAAGTTCTACCAGAAGCTTAACGCATCCCGCAAAGGCTTCGTGCCGCGAGCCGAAATGTGCCGGGATAAGGATGGGAACATCTTGACGGACGAACACTACGGAAGCAGCACTACGAGGAACATCTGAATGGCGCTGAGAGTACAGGCAGTGAAAGTCAAGGCAGCGGAGGAGATGACTACGTCAGTTCAGCGGACGATGGAAGCCAACCAGCCCCCACCTTGAGGGAAGTTAAGGATGCCATTCAACAGCTAAAGGCCAACAAAGCCGCTGGTAAGGATGGTATCGGAGCTGAGCTCATCAAGATGGGCCCGGAAAAGCTGGCCACTTGCCTGCACAAACTGATAGTCAGAATCTGGGAAACCGAACAGCTACCGGAGGAGTGGAAGGAAGGGGTTATATGCCTTATCTACAAGAAAGGCGACAAACTGGAGTGTGAGAACTTTCGAGCTATCACCATCCTTAATGCCGCCTGCAAAGTGATATCCCAGATCATCTTCCGTCGTCTGTCACCATTAGTGAACGAGTTCGTGGGAAGTTATCAAGCCGGCTTCGTTGACGGCCGCTCGACAACGGACCAGATCTTTACTGTACGGCAAATCCTTCAAAAATGCCGTGAATACCAAGTCCCAACGCACCATCTGTTCGTTGATTTCAAGGCGGCATACGACAGTATAGACCGCGTAGAGCTATGGAAAATTATGGACGAGAACAGCTTCCCTGGGAAGCTTACCAGACTGATCAAAGCAACGGTGGATGGTAGGCAAAACTGTCTGAAGATCACTCTAGTTCGTTCGAATCACTCCGGGGACTAAGACAAGGTGATGGACTTTCGTGCCTGTTGTTCAACATTGCGCTAGAAGGTGTCATGCGGAGAGCCGGGTGTAACAGCCGGGGTACGATTTTCAACAGATCCAGTCAATTTATTTGTTTCGCGGATGGCATGGACATTGTCGGCCGAACATTTGCAAAGGTGGCAGAACTGTACACCTGCCTGAAACGTGAAGCGACAAAAGTTGGACTGGTGGTGAATGCGTCAAAGGCAAAGTACATGCTTGTGGGCGGAACCGAACGCGGCAGGGCCCACCTGGGATATCTGTGAGGTGGAAGAATTCTTCTACTTTGGATCCTTGCTAACGGCTGATAACAATGTTAGTCGAAGGCGCATTATCTGTGGAAGTCGGGCCTACTACGGGCTCTAGAAGAAACTGCGGTCAAAAAAGATTCGCCACCGCACCAAATGTGTCATGTACAAGACGCTGATAAGACCGGTAGTCCTCTACGGATATGAAACATGGACAATGCTCGAGGAGGACTTGCAAGCACTCGGAGTATTCGAGAGACGGGTGCTTAGGACCATCTTTGGCGGTGTGCAAAAAGACGGTGTGTGGCGGCGAAGAATGAACCACGAGCTCGCCCAGCTCTACGGCGAACCCAGTATCCAGAAGGTAGCTAAAGCCGGAAGGGTACGATGGGCAGGGCATGTTGCAAGAATGCCGGACAGCAACCCTGCAAAGATGGTTCGCTTCCGATCCGGCAGGTACGAGACGGCGTGGAGCGCAGCGAGAGAGGTGGGCAGACCAGGTGCAAAACGACTTGGCGAGCGTGGGGCGCATTCGAGGATGGAGAGCTGCGGCCTCGAATCGTGTATTGTGGCGTCAAATTGTTGATTCAGTGTTATCTGTTTAGATGTAAACTAAATAAATGAAATTAATTATTTTCTTTTACACAACTACACAACTGGTATAAGATTTTATTCACACACTCGTCCCGATGCCGCGTTACTGTTCGTGTTCGATGTGTTCCCCATCCGCCTCCTGAGGTGGCTCTCCACACCACTTGTCATTATCCGTCCGGAGTTTCCAATCATCTGTCAAAAGTATCAAGATAAATGAATATGAATAAGGTGCTCACATTTCATACTAGCTGAAAGCAAGGATGTTAACGATCATTCAGTAATTTGCGTTTGATCATTTAGTAGTTTGCCAATAACACATTCCAGAAGCTGAATTTTAAAATATGTTGTATGGTGGACTTCTAGTGCGAAGGTTTTTCTAAAACATCGCCTAATGGTTCATTATTAGAATTCAACTAATAACGGAGTTAGAGCGCTAGTTGCAGTAACTTAAACTAAATGATTGGAATTTTGTTATCATTTAGTCTAAGTTACTGAAACTATAGCTATAACTCCGTTACTAGTGGAATTCAAACAACGAACCATTAGGCAGAGTTGTAGAAAAACCTTCGCACTAGAAGTCCACCATACAACATAATTTGAAATTCAGCTTCTGGGATGTGTTATTGACAAACTACTAAATGATCGAACGCAAATTACTGAATGATCGTTAACATCCTTGGCTGAAAGTGTGATACAGAACCCTACAATAAGATACGGCAGACTTCAGCGGGCTGCTCACATAGTGCGAAAGTCGGAAGAAATAATAGCCAGAGCAATATTCAACAGAGAACCGGATAGAAGCCGTAGACTACACGGAAGAACGCGGACGCACTTGCTGCACGCAGTGGAATCGGACTTGAGACCATAAAAGTTCGGGGGAAACTGGAAAACATCGCTCAAGACCGACTAATCGACCGACAGCTCTACAGTAGGTGAACCGACGCTGTAGCCTACCAAGTATCAGAAATGTCTTCGGATATTTCTTCGAGAATCCTAACGGAAATATCTACGGTAATTTTTCCATAAACACCCCTCGAAATTGCTTTGGAAAATTCATCCTGAAATCCCTTCAAAATTGCTACGGAAAATCTTCCAAGGAATTGTTGGTCTGAATAATCCAATAATTGTTGGTCAAATAATCTGAGCATGTATTTCGGCGGATCTCCTTCTTCTTCTCCTTCTTCTTCTCCTTCTTCTTCTTCTTCTTCTTCTTCTTCTTCTTCTTCTTATTGTTGGCATTATATCCTCCATTGGAAGATTGCTACCTCGCAGCTTAGTGTCCATTCGGCACTTCCACAGTTATTAACTGCGAGGTTCCGGAAAATACTCCAGATAAATTTGAAGGGAAAAAATCAGCAGGCATTCTAAACATTTATGGAAACTTTCCAAAGGTTTTACGGAGATTTTCCCGGAATCCTTTTTTAGATTTTTTGAAAAGGAGGAGGGATTTCTAGCATTTCTGGAAGATTTCCCAACATTCTTCGAAGTGATCACAGTCATCCTGGAGGAATGTCCTCAAATTGACCTTTTTCGGCTTTACATTGAAGCATTCTATAATTTTTGAAAGATGTATGGCGGAAAATTTGCTTTTCAAATACGAATCGTTTTGAAGTATAAATTCATTTTTCAGGGTAAAATATTCGAAAACGTAGGTAACGTGCCCCATTGTGCGCTAGTTTAACTCATACATTGTTTCATTGTACAAATAAATAATATCATAATGCAAATTTTTTCAGGAATAAATGGAATATCAGAACACATGTGTAGATATGCTCCGAGGCAACATTCCATTAGTGACAATATACGCCGCCAATTTTGAATATATGAGAGAGTGAAAGAGCGTAGATAAGCAGACTCATTATATGGCAATAGAATCATGGCATCCTTGAGAAAGCTCAATATAATTAGAGTTGCTATAAAACTGATGAAATTATATTTTGCATAATATTTGAATATTATTTTTTAACGACAATAAAAGGTATAAGGAATTTAGTTTGAGCTTGTAGTGGAATGTCTTTACTTGTCATAAGACGAGTTCGAATGGAATTGTGAGAACTCGTCTTATGACAAATCAAATATTATTTATGGAAACGTATGTTCAACCATTTTTCTTTTGCATCATTTAGTCATATGCATTATAAGCAAGAATTCGACTACACCCAGGTTTTTTTTTACGCGGTTGGAATTCATTAATTTCTCGGTTAACCTGAAATTTTACAGCTTTTCAAATACCCCCTGAATTTTCTTTGATTTTTTGTGAATTTTTTGGTGGGGTTTACTCATTGCTTCATTCACCCTGAAGGTCTTAAACGACCCAAACCAAACCGTGTAAAAAAAACCTGGGTGTACAGTATTTCTGCGCTTTCCAGCTGGGCTTAAATTTCCACTTCCGACTAATTATGATTTAGTGCCGTCTGGTTAGTCTGGTCTGGGCTGACCATTATATTGATTTAGTGGCCGATAAGTGATTCCGTGAATTAGTCATAATTTAATTTCCATGTGGGAAGCGAATGGTATGTTTGCTTTTATTATAATAGGTGCTGAGCTTTAAATTAAAATATGGAACTTCGTAAAGGATGAACTTTCCTAATGGAGATTCGCCAATTAAAAGTTGTCACTTCTTCGTTTAAGCTTCACAAGTGGAAGTTTCCGATAACGTTCCTATGTTCTCACTATTTTGGCTCGACATGCCTATCGTAGACTGGAGTGTAAACTGATTTATGGAGCCTCATGCCACCATGTGACATTGTGGAGTGAACGCAATATCTCAAACAGTAATTTACTGTCTGCAAAGTTGAGTGATAAACTAATTGATGTTCGTACCCGTTGTCAAAGCGTTGATTAATTTATGGTTGGTTGAAACTACGAACTGTAAATCAGTTTTACTCCCGGAGGAATTGTTTTGTGAATTTTGATTGCTCAAATGCGGTCGATGTGAAATCATTTACGTTGCAGGATCAGACTCTTCGAGGTTTCTACGAATGGGTAAACTTTCAACAAAACTGTATTAACCCAGAAGAATATTTGATTTACTCTCGGATCATAATCACATCTCGCCTGCGAGGAAGCTCAACTCAATTGTAATCCTTTTTCCGGGTGCTACTAATGCTGTAGCACGTCCCATCATATCATGGAAAACTCAATAAAAATATCGTTCCAGTGCACGAGCAAACCAAGAGTAACCCCATCCATATAAAGTTCTTCTCCCATCCTAAATCATTACGCCCCGGTTGACGCGCTGTGGTTTACTCGATAATTGAAAAGGCGATAGAGCGTAAGTTGATCTACCTTGCGGGTGTAATGTTCCGGAGAACGTTGCTTCCGCCGCATGTGCCATGTGCCGGGAAGACCAAAATCCCATAACCCAATTTTGTCTTCTTGTGTCAACACGTGCGCTGCTGGGTTGGATTTTGTGTCCCCGGATTCGGAAAAGCGAACCATCGCAAGCGGATGAACCACAGGAACAAATAGATTTGTCGTCCCTGCACCGAAGAGATGATGGCCGGCAGCTATTTTGGGGTCTTCGTTTCTTGACGCGGTGTTCATGGGCGGACCTGAATATTTATACTAATGGGATACATACCCCTTAATATGTCAGTTGGTATTCCAATTGTATGTCTCGTCTTATTTTAAAACCATGTTTAGACCCTAAATTAAAATTCGAATCCATGTTCAAATCCAATTCATTCGAACCCTAGTAAAACCTTATTACCTTATTACATCACTGTTTGACATTTCGTTAGAAATAAATGAATGTCGAAATGGCCATCGGCCATCAATGAAACTTGGATTTTTCTTCTAGGTAGCAGTGAAACTATTATTTTCGGCTGATTGATACGAGATCCGGCAAAAGCTGAAGCAATGAGAATCAATTCTCGGCGAAATTTCATCCAATTTGGAGGAACCGTCTAGATTGAACTACGCCAACACTGATGAAAATAGTAATTTATTACTTGCTGTAGGCGGTTGGTTGTTTCTCGTATATGAGCTGCTGGTATGATCTCTTCCTGTAGAAATTATATGAAAGTGAAATGAATGTCGTAGTATGGAAGATTTTCGGGGAAACCTAATCGTTCAATGGTGATGGGCGACGAAAAGCATAAATTACTTTTATATCCTCGTGTTGTGGTTGCCTCCAGCCAACGGCTTAAGGATATTGTTGCAATGACAAAGCGCTTGGAGATTTGATATTGATTTTTTCCTTTTGCATCTTTTCGATGTCGATTCATGGTTTCAACGTCAAACCAGAAACAACCTACAGGCAATTACCGTTCGCGGGCAGCAGGGACTATGTCCAAGGGCTTGACGATCCCTCCCCAGGCCACCTGCGAGTTGTGGGGCTTGCCGAGGATGTGGTGGGGTTTGACAGTGGGCCCTGTTAAACCTCTATAAAAAGCTGCATGTATCCGCAAGTAGGCCCCACCAAAGCGACCGTGTGCCGCTCAAAGCGCACAAGCCCAAGTCCTGGTGTTAGGTGGGACGCTAAACAGCCCTGACACGACGGCCCTCCGACGAGACAGGAGGTTTGCGCAGGCCCAATAAGCCGCCTGGAAAACCAAACATTACGAACAATATAAGAGATAATGCGACTCGATATAATCGGCAAAGACCTAGGCGACGAATACAGGATCACGATTGGAAGCTTGGAACATGGAACTGCAAGTCGCTAGGTTTCACAGGTTGCGACAGGATGATCTACGATGAATTACATCCCCGCAACTTCGACGTCGTGGCGCTGCAGGAAATCTGCTGGACAGGACAGAAAGTGTGGAAAAGCGAGCATCGAGCGGCTACCTTCTACCAAAGCTGTGGCACCACCAATGAGCTGGGAACCGGCTTCATAGTGCTGGGTAAGATGCGCCAACGCGTGATTGGGTGGCAGCCAATCAACGCAAGGATGTGCAAGCTGAGGATTAAAGGCCGTTTCTTCAACTGTAGCATCATCAATGTGCACTGCCCACACGAAGGGAGACCCGACGACGAGAAAGAAGCGTTCTACGCACAGCTGGAGCAGACATACGGTGGATGCCCACTGCGGGACGTCAAAATCGTCATCGGTGACATGAACGCTCAGGCAGGAAGGAAGGAAATGTATAGAGCGGTCATCGGACCGGATAGTCTGCACACAGTATCGAATGACAACGGCCAACGATGCATAAACTTCGCAGCCCTCCGCGGAATGGTAGTCCGAAGCACCTTCTTTCTCCACAAAAATATACACAAGGCCACATGGAGATCACCTAACCCAGAAACGGAAAACCAAATCGACCAAGTTCTAATCGACGGTAACTTCTCCGACAACACGAACGTCCGCACTTACCGCAGTGCGAATATTGAATCCGACCACTACCTCGTTGCAGTATGCCTGCGCTCAAAACTCTCGATAGTGTACAATACGCGTCGTAGTCGGACGCCGCGGCTTATCATTGGGCGGCTACAAGACGGTAGACTAGCCCAAGAATACGCGCAGCAGCTGGAAGTGGCACTCCCAACGGAAGAGCAGCTAGGCGCGAAAATGGCTGGAGAGATATTCGATCCGCCATTAGTAGCACCGCAACCGCTGCACTTGGCACGGTGGCACCGGATCAGAGAAACGACTGGTATAACGGCGAATGTGAGCAGTTAGTGGAAGAGAAGAATGCAGCATGGGCGAGATTGCTGCAACACCGCACGAGGGCGAACGAGGCACGATATGAACGGGCGCGGAACAGACAAAACTTGATTTTCCGGAGGAAAAAGCGCCAGCAGGAAGATCGAGACCGTGAAGAGACGGAGCAACTGTACCGCGCTAATAACACATGAAAGTTCTATGAGAAGTTAAACCGTTCACGTAAGGGCCACGTGCCACAGCCTGATATGTGTAAGCACATAAACGGGAACCTTCTTACGAACGAGCGTGAGGTGATATAAAAGTGGCGGCAGCACTACGAAGAACACCTGAATGGCGATGTGGCAAACGATGATGGCGGTATGGTGATGGACCTGGGAGAACGCGCGGAGGACATAATTTTACCGGATCTCCAGGAAATCCAGGAGGAGATTGGCCGGCTGAAAAATAACAAAGCCCCTTGGTTGACCAACTATCAGGAGAGCTATTTAATCACGGTGGTGAGGCACTTGATAGAGCGGCTAGAACTTTGAGAGGATGGAGGAAGCCTACATCAGACTGAAAAGCGAAGCTAAACGGATTGGACTAGTCATCAACACGTCGAAGACGAAGTACATGATAGGAAGAGGCTCAAGAGAGGTCAATGTAAGCCACCCACCACGAGTTTCTATCGGTGGTGACGAAATCGAGGTGGTGGAAGAATCCGTGTACTTGGGCTCACTGGTGACCGCCGATAACGATACCAGCAGAGAAATTCGGAGACGCATCATGGCAGGAAATTGTACGTACTTTGGACTCCGCAAAACGCTTCGATCGAACAGAGTTCGCCGCCGTACCAAACTGACAATCTACAAAACGCTCATTAGACCGGTAGTCCTCTACAGACACGAGACCTGGACGATGCTCGTGGAGGACCAACGCGCAATTGGAGTTTTCGAAAGAAAAGTGCTGCGTACCATCTATGGTGGGGTGCAGATGGCGGACGGTACGTGGAGGAGGCGAATGGACCACGAGTTGCATGAGCTGCTGGGAGAACCACACCGCGAAAATCGGACGACTGCGGTGGGCCGGGCACGTAGCCAGAATGTCGGTCAGTAACCCGGTGAAAATGGTTCTCGACAACGATCCGACGGGCACAAGTAGGCGAGGTGCGCAGCGGGCGATGGAAGGTGGAAGATGGCTTGCGGACCCTTCGTAGTCTGCGTGGTTGGCGACGTGTAGCCATGGACCGAGCCGAATGGAGAAGACTCTTATATACCGCACAGGCCACTTCGGATTTAGTCTCAATAAATAAATGAATAAATAAATGCTTTGAGCTTATATTGTTGTTGCGTTAAATTTAGAAATCAATTACGGTGTCTACTAAACTATTCCTGTAATTGCGCCTGGTAGATTGTACGTATAATATTTTATTGTGACTGAAATTTATATTAATTACCTATGAATTCGACAGACTATTAATATTACCATAATACCTTTACCTATCCAGTATTTTGCGCTCGGTAATGGCGGCCGAATGAGTGCCTTTCTGACATTCAAGAGGTAGAAAATATTTACATATTTTAATCAATGTAGGCCTTGATTCATTGCAAAACATTGGCACTCATCTGTTATCAACAAATATAAAATGTCAAATATGTTCCATTGTATTATTCAAGTAATTGGTAATTCACCTATGGATTTTTGTTAATAATTTATTTTATTTTCTAGCATAACTGCAACTTCTAGAACGGAGGGCTCGATCGGTAATTCACTGGCGCCGGTTTATGTTACTAGCCGCGGGGCTTTGTAAGCATCGGGGCCTGTAGACCGCAAATAGGAAGAACAAAGGTTCCCTGTAATAGCATCTATTTGCGATCCCAATGATGGCCGTATCAATGTTAGGAAGGGTTTGATAAACACGTTCAGCCGGGGCTCGCGGCAGCAGGTTTAATAATTTCGGAGTGCATATGATTACGACCCTGGAGGCGGTTCAGATCGTGGAACTCGGGGGGCTCCGTTTGATGGACCAACGTAGCTAGATACACCATTCAGAGGCACGTGAATGACTACGGAATGGCAACCTCGAATACGCGGACCATTATGACCGTTCACCTGCACTTCAGCTGCGTGAATAAACTTGAGGCTAGGTTGAACACAATAGTTCCGATTCGGAACTTCTGAAACTTTCCGGTTGGACATTTGGGAAAATAAAACTCAATTCAATCGTCACCGAAATGTGCTTTTCTAGGTTAAAAATGCCCATTCTACTATTTTGATGCTTCTCGATTCGCAAGTTCACATCAACTGCCACACCAAGCTTTCACAAACAACTTCCCGCCCAAACCAACAATTGCTTTCCACTTCTAGCATCCTTGAACTGGATCAATAGTTCTCGTCACCCACTCGGCAACCAAATATGTAATGTAATCGAACATGGTGCGCCTCGCGCATATATCGACTGAACCATGCGCATCAATAAAAAACAATCGTTGGAGTTCGTAAATCAACTTCACAATATGATATCTGTTTGGAATAGTCAAGGACCTTCCCAACGTATTCTTTACTTCACCTTTTTCAAACTTGCCAGTTTAACCAACAATTAGTTGAAACTTCTTAACAATACTCTATTTTGCCGTAATAAAGATTTGTTTGTTACCCGCCGTAATCATAAATTATTTGTTACCCGCCTGTAACAATCTAGTGGTGCCAAGTTGATCAAGATGGATAAGTGGATAAGCATGGGAAATATAGGGAAATGCTAGAGGTGTCTGTCTAAGTCATCTAAGTACATGCAAATCAGTGACCATAATGTTCAAAAGTCCTCTTAAAGTATTGCTTGATTTCAGTAAGTCGAGCGTAATGAATCCATTCCTGGCTATCGTCTCACCCAGGTGTCTGGGTGCAGATTTCGTTTCCCTTAAAAGCACTGATTATAATCATTATACATTATTCTGTTTCTTCTACTATTCCTAGAAAAAACAATAAAATTATTTAAAAAAAGGATGATGAAAGTTCAAACCCATGTGTAACGTGAAGGAAATATTTAACAATTCGTTTGTTTGTTGATACCGGGTGAGTGCCAATGTTTTTCAATGAGTCAAGGCCTGCATTGATTGAAATATGTAAATATTTTCTACCTCCTGAATGTCAAAAAGGCACTCACCAGGCCGCCATTATCGAGCGCAAAATACTGGATAGTGGAAAACTACTCATAAGCATTCCTAGGACTTTACCTTGACTCAGGTATTGCTTGTAAAACTAGATATCCTACAAAGTTAGGCCAAAGAAGCTCGAACCTCGATAATATCCAACTTCTACGAATTGTTTCACTTAAATTTGTAAGTAGGTTTCCTATCAATAATTCGCCAAATAATTGTAATAAATTTACAGCTTGAGGCTGACTATCTACTGCAATATGGAGTTTGCTCTCAGGAGTTTGGCCGAATAGCCCCCACAGGAACTCTGGAAAAAAATCTGAGAAAGTTTTCAAAGAAATAGAATTTGAAGTATTTTAAAAAAAAATAAAAAATTATGCGGAAGTTTAAAAAAATTCTGCTGATTTTCTAAAAAAAATTGGCCTGTAATTCTGAAATAATTTCAGAGCGGAATACCAAAGGAATTCTCGTCTAGACATTTTCGGAGGTAAAAGCAATTTCTTAAATTCCTGAAGAACAATTTTCACATTTTCTGAAACATTGAATGTCAGGAGGATTACTAAGAGATTTTTTTTTTTATGAATAACCGTTGTATAGCAAGGGACCTAGTGGTCAAGTTGGGCTTACAGAGACATTTTCCCAGAACGTGTTTTGGACTAATTTAGCTAGCAATCAGCTTCAAGCTAAATACAATTGCCATCCAATAATTTCATTTTGAGAACTTTATCGGAAATGATAAGAAATTCTCCATATATACTTGACGTTGGGTCCATGTTTAGCCATGTGGCAAAATGCACGGCTACAAAGCAAGACCATGCTGAACCATGAAATTTTCTCGACTTCCCTGAGCCTCATGATATACGGATACAAAAATGGTAACTTGACTTAGAAACCTTACAGTTAATAACAGTGGAAAAGCTTTGAACACTAAGCTGCCAGGCGGCAATCTCCCACTTGGACATGTAGTGCCAATGAAGAATAGAAGAAGAAGTACATGGAATTAGATAAATGTGATATAAACATGGCTGGAAATATGTATTTTGTGCTTACTTATGGATCCTGTACACCTCCGGTGGTGCAAAGGGCCGACTTGAAAGATATCCATCCTGAACGTTGCCCCGCTATCGCTTTAACCTGTTGCCAGGTTAGATTTCGGTCGACTTCTTTCATTTCTTTATTGAGGCTTCTCCGCCATGAGCCTCTGGGTCTGCCTCTGCTGCGATGTCCCGCTGGGTTCCAGTCTAATGCTTGTTTACAGATTTCGTTTCCGCCCCTACGTAGAGTGTGGCCGACCCAGCCCCACTTCCGATTCCGAATTTCTGTTGCTATCGGCCTCTGGTGACAACGACGATGGAGCTCGTTGTTTGAGATCCAGTTGTGAGGCCACCAGGCCCGAATAATATACCGCAGGCATCTGTTAATGAACACCTGCAGCCGTTGAGTGTTCTCCACTGATACACACCGTGTTTCGCTAGCGTATAACAGCACCGATTTCACGTTAGAGTTGAAAATTTGTATTTTGGTGCGTTCACTTATCTGCCTGTTTTTCCAGATATTTCTTAAACTCGCAAAGGCAGCCCTTGCTTTCTTTATCCGTGCGCCTATGTCGATCTTGGTACCACCGTCTGATGCCATTTGGCTACCAAGATATTGGAAGCTTTCAACATTCTCCACCAGTTGCCCGTCTACTGTGAAACTGGAAGGAGTCACCGTGTTTACATCCAACGATTTGGTTTTGTTGACGTTGATGACTAAACCTGCCGAGGAGGAGCGCTCGGCAAGGTCGTTGAGCTTACTCTGCATATCAGAGCGCCGTTGCGCGAGGAGTGCAACGTCATCAGCCAATTCGAAGTCGTTTAGGTGCTCCATGGTTATAGGCTGCCAGGAAAAGGCTCCGTACTGTGCTTCGATGAGGCCGATGATTTTCTCAGGAACCCCACTGCGTCTCAGGGCGCCCCACATATTCTCGTGATTGAGACGGTCGAAAGCTTTTTCGTAGTCAATGAATACCAAGTAAAGGGACTCTCCAGAATGATGCTGAGCGTGACAATATGGTCCACACAGGATCATCCGGCACGGAATCCGGCTTGCTGCCGCCGGAGAGTCGCATCGATCTTCTCCTGAATCCGGGCTAGGATAATTTTGCACAGAACTTTGAGAACGATACACAGCAACATAATGCCTCGCCAGTTATCGCATACAGTCAGGTCACCCTTTTTGGGCACCTTCACTAAGATACCTTGCATCCAGTCGACCGGGAAAGTTGCGGTGTCCCAGATATTACGAAATAAACGATGCAGTAGTTGAGCGGATGTCATGGGGTCAGCATCTCGGCTGATATGCGGTCGACCCCTGGGGCTTTATTCGATTTCATGCTTTGGATGGCTGTTTGAATCTCTAGCAGTGATGGAGCTTCGGTATTGACGCGTGTTATACGTCGGATTCTAGGCAGATCATGCCGAGGTGGTGATGGCCTAGCTGGCACTTGAAAAAGTCGAAGTGCTCGAACCAGCGTTTCAGCTGGTCAGTTGGGTCGGTCAATAACTGATCATTCGCGTCTTTCACAGGCATCGTTGCATTCATCTTCGCCTCGCTTAAGCGTCGTGAGATATCGTAGAGGAGGCGAATGTCCCCGGTTGCGGCGGCTCTCTCTCCTTCGTCGGCAAGAGAGTCTGCCCACGCTCGCTTGTCCCGTCGACATGAGCGTTTTACTTCCTTCTCAAGAGCCGAGTATCGTTGACGGGCTAAGACTTTGGCTCCTCTGGTTTTCGATCGCTCTATCGCGGCTTTGGCTTCTCTTCGCTCCTCTATCTTTCTCCAGGTCTCATCGGGGATCCATTGTTTTCTCTGCGTGCGTAGTTCGCCCAGATTGTTCTCGCTGGTGGCGATGAAGGCATTCTTAATGGCGGTCCATTGGTCTTCCACGCTGCCACCTTCCGGAATAGCTGCAGCACGCGTCTCCAGTTCTTCAACGAAGGACCGTTTCACCGTGGCATCTTACAGTCGGCGTGTGTTGAATCGTCATCCAACTCTTTCCTCCTGCCGACGAATCCGCGCAATGCGCAGGCGTATTTCGCCGATGTGGAGGTGATGATCAGATGCGATATCGGCACTACGTTTATTCCGTACATCAAGAAGGCTCCGTTTCCATTTTCGGCTGATGCAGATGTGGTCGATTTGATTTTCTGTAAAGCCGTCACGGGAGACCCACGTGACCTTGTGAACCGGTCGATGAGGGAAGAGCGATCCCCCGATTACCATGTCGTTATTACCACAAAATTCTGCGAACAGCTCTCCGTTTTCGCTCATTTCTCCGAGACCAAGTATTTTGTGCAAAAACTAGATAATTTTTTTGTAAAAATCAAAGAATGCCTATTGCTTCAATAGTCCTTTAAAAACCATCGGCGTGGTAAAAAATACTCGGCGGCGGGGCACCGACAGTGGCGCACCGATTTATTTTTAACTCCAGCGATACGGATCCGATACGGACTAGGAGATTAAGCGCTCAGTATGTTATGTCTGCTTAAGTTTCACTTTGCCCTGCCCAACAAGGAATGGTTTTAGCATTTGAAGTTTATCAATAAATATTGTTTTTGACCCAAAAGTCCAAATCATTTTTTTTTCTGAAATTTTCACAAATACCGGTATTTTACCAGTATTAACGAAATTGACTCCTCCAAATACCGAATACCGGTATTTTTCAAAAATGGCCAATAACGACCAGTCTAGACGCATGTGTTATGCAGCGTGTGTTCGATTCCCTCCCTGGTCAGGAGAAAAGTTTTTTCGTGATGCAAAAAATTATCCACTGGTCCACTGGGTGTTGTGTAAATGTCCTGTCCTTTGTCTCATGCTAGACGCTAAGGGTCTGTCTCATTTGGAGAATTAAACTTAAAAGTGACAGTTCGAAAATTAAAAAATCACCCCGTTATAATAATGGCTGGTGCTACCCAGCAATTCCAATAGGACATCGATGGAAAATGATTCGATATCTGTCAAAAGTAATCTTGCTCTGCGAGCAGGGTTATTTGATAATTATTGAAATGTCACTTTTAAGTTTAATTTCAGTTTAATTATCCAATTGAGACAGACCCTAAGTATTCAATCTGTACGACCTCCTGCCTAAGGTAGTGATTCTGTCTTTTTTATATCTACGGTTTATTTCCGGTTATTATAAAGGTTCGATGAACATTAAATATACTACAGTCGACTCTCTACATCTCGATGTTCTATATCTCGATATCTCTCCATATGTCGATGGTTTACTCGGTCCCTTGAATCTACATACATTTTTGCATTCTACATATTGATAACCTCCCTATCTCGATATCTCTCTATCTCGATATGTTCTGATCATATTTTGTTCTAGATTCATTCTCCTTATGTCGATATGTTCAAATATTTTGGCTACTAGACAATAACAAACACATCATCAATAAGAAATGACATTTGTTTTGTTGTCGTTTTTCATAGCAACGAGCTTTTTTGGATCTAGTGCCCATATCAATTTTTCTTCTACTCCTCGATCTCTCCTTATCTCGATGTTCCCTATCGAGAGGCAACTGTAGTACCAACACAGCTGTAAGAGTAGGTACATATAAAATTATGAGATGGTAATATAAATCCCTTTATCTAATGTAAAAGCATAACGCTTTACAAACACTATGAAAACCATTTTAACAATGTTAATAAATCCTATAGCCTACCTTTAGGCTAATTATTTTATGTTTTCCAACAATCAATCCATGTTTCCGTCATGTTCCTTCTTGAGCCTGGTAATGGGGAGAAATAAAGTAGACGATTGCGATGTTTCCAATATTCGTGAATGAAAGGAAAGGAGACAGACACCCAGCCAAAAGCAATTACCGTCGGGGCCGTCGTTTATCGTTGGGCGGAAGTTTACAAACTGGCAAGCACTGACTGGAGCTGGAGTGGGTGTAATTTTCCACTCGCACATATCGCTTCCTGAATAATATCGATTTTTACTTCTCTTCCGAATGTGCGGACAGTCTGCTCGAGAAATACTTACCGTTGTAGGCTAAGCTGTGAATAATCCTTGTGCTTTCTGGAAGGGCGAACAGCGGTAATGAAAAGCTATAAATTTCGATGCTAGTATTTAATTTTTGGATTATCAGTGTAATCCTGAGTAGTCATTTGTTGCAAATTGAGATTTCTGCGGGTGATCATCAAGAATGAACAATCGAAATAAGATGTAGAAAGGGAAAAAAATTCCGCTATTGAAAATACAGATCCATTGTCGACTTCTTCCAGCCAAAAAGTTACCATAGAAAAGTACCAAAAATCAACAAAATATATTCATACCGAGCTGGATATAGCTTCGTGCTAAAACAGAGTTGTTCAAACCGAGGAAGAACAGACATGTAATGCTACCATTGTTAGTATTGTTTCATTTTTGAACTAGACTTTATTTATCTTCGGATTGAATCAAGGATGGAAGATCAGATTCTTTTCTGTAAGAAATTCAACCAAACTTGAATATAATGTTAGAATTGGATTTGTCATTTATTAGTGTTGAATTTCTAGTAGTCAAAATTTTAATATCTAGTCGCATTTAATTTCAATTCGATATTTTACTGCTCTTTACGTCGATAGCTTGCAGTCAAACAAAATCTTCTTAAGCGAATTGTTGAGAACATTTCCGAGCAGCTCAATGGAGAAGTAGTAAGTGCAACAAAAAGCTGGCTGCTTTCTTCCATTCGAATGCTTTTGGGGCGAAAACGCTATTGTTTCGGGCGCTGAAGAGTGACTGGTGGAACCAGCCGTTATTATCATTATAATTTTCACCGGTAAATAGAAGATAACAAAAGGATTGGGGATTCAGACACGTTCTATCATTGCAGACGTTTCTCAACTGTGAAATGATGCAGGGAAAGGTGGCCCGAAATGCACTTCTGTGTCAATTAGTTGCAAAAAGATGATTTTTCCTGCACGAGCTGTACGAGGCTTGCCGAGTTGGATTAATACTACGAGTGGTGAAAAATCGAAATTTGCAACGAGTTGGCTATTTTTTGGCAATCTATTTTATGCAATGACGAAAAATGAGCTTCAATATGATAAATTTGTGCCAAAATGATACAATCTATTTTACTCCACATGATGAGTCTTGCCAATAAATTATGTTGCTGCAGAGAACAATCAGATTCCATGTTATCGTGCCACATTTCATAGCTCGACAAGGCATGAATTGAAAGAGGAACTTGCCTTTGTAAAATATTGATGACATGTCCATCAAACTATTAAATTTATTACGCGATGATGAAAAATTGTTTGACTTTTCACAATAGTGTTTTGTGCCACAACCATCCGAATTTGCGATAATTTCTTTAATTCCTATTGATTATCCATTTGCTTATACTTTTAATAAATTTGAGCAAAAAAGCCGATAGTTTAATTATTCACAACGCATACAGTTGTTTAAACTATTTCAAGTTTGAGAAAACATTGAAAATGCTGTCCAATGCTGATACTTTTTGGAACATTTTCCTCCATTAAGAAGGGTGCTGCAACTGTGGGTGGCGGACGACCTAAAAACTATTATTCTTTCGGAAAAGTTGTTTCACTGTTTTCCCATTCTTTGTGGCACTCACCTGGCCTCAAAAGGTGGGTGCTTTCGGTTTCTTTATTTTCAAGTTGATCCATCTCGAAATCCGTCGAAAAGTTGTCATCATTATTATTTCCATTTCAGTTTCGGACTCATAATGGGAACCCATTCGGTTGTGAAATGGGAAGCTTTGCGCTTCCCGGAAGGAAATTTGGAAATGATTTTCTTCTTTATGTTTTGTTTATGTGAGTAAAAACGTTCATCGTCACATTTCTACAATTAAACAGCCGTGAGAAAAATATTATAAAGTGATTAACATTTCAACGAGAGGTAACTTTTCTACTGGATGGATGAGCAGCTGCTAAGTCAAAAAGTTGTGTCGACGGCTAGGTTGGTTAATTGATCTACACATAAACTGCCGTTCTACGCATAATTGACTCGAGTTTGGATTTTGTTTTTCATTTAATGAAAAAATCCAAACTCGAGTCATGTCCCACTTATTTTAGAATCGATTTGATCTTGACATTTAACAAATATTTTTGGGATGTAATGAGCATAGGCAATAAGGGTATGCGATAACACACTTTTTCCTAACGAAACGAAACGAAACGAAATTTAAAATGTCTACGTTGATTTGGATCGAAACGAAACGAAATAAAGATTTCTTTCGATATTTCGAAACGATACGAAATCAAGGTTCATTTAATTCGAAATTTTTCGAAACGAAACGAAATTTTTAGTTTTTTTCCGCGGAATTTTTATTAAATTGTTTTTACATTATGTACGGAATTCTCATATCCCTTTTTCGAAGTCGAATAACTGTTTTGCGATCAAAAGAATCACAATAACAGAAAAGGAAATCTGTGATAAATCGCCACATTATCGCCGCATATACCATTGGCGATAAGACAATACCCCAGCATTTGTGCCGCTTTCAAAGAAATTCATCGTGGAGCGTGTGTTCCCGAATCTGATCAATTTTATATCAGTTTTATATCAGTAAGTACATAAAAATAAAGAAATTGTAGGATTTTTCATATACGGATTCAAATTTCGTTTGAAACCTTAGTTCACTTAAGAATTATGTAATTATGCTAAAGCATACTTTATATTGTCTTGTTAGCGTGGTTTTACAGCATTGACTTAGTCAAAATTAGAAAATGAATGCTTAGGTTTATTTTTTTTATTTAGTAGAATACTTAAATGTGTATCTACATCTGCCAGGCGTATACCACATAACATAAGTGGATCTTCGAACAAAATCCAATCCAAAAGTTGACCCCCTTTCGATGAGCCAAAACTGTTATAATTGGGAACGGGAACATCGTTCTGTCATTTTCAAGTGTAAACAAATACCATGGTATTTGCATATGATCAGAAAATTATAACACTTTTTTCCAAGACTACAAAGAGCAAGATCTGTAGCCAAAGTATAATGATATTTATTTTTCTATCATCATTTCTGTACATTGTTTTTTAAAAAGACGGATTGCATCCAAAAGAAGGTCTCTCCTATGCTGTTACTAACCAATTTATATTTGATGAAATCTAATTTGATTTATTTGTAGGGTTAACTTCTATTTTCAGGCGATTTTTGATGAAATGTTCGTCTTTTATCCATTTTAACTTATTTATCATACGAAAATCAAATTCCTCTAAAATTGATATAATATTTTCGAGTCAGCATGGTACAAATCTAGATTTTATTCAACATGTGTTGAAAAGTATATTCCTTAGAACTGTTCTACATTGGGAACGAATCTTTGTATACGCAGTCTTCGGTTTTTTCGAAAGGATGACGAGGGATACACCAATGTTTGTCTACGATGCGTAACAATCACAAAATAGATAGATTAGAAGCAACATTATAAATTATCAATCGTACGAAAGCAAACTCGCTTATCATAATGCAGGAGAGCATCGCAACTGTAAGGTGATTCCAATTTGGATATCATATTAAATGAAAATGTGATGGTTCAACATTGAAATCAAATTATCTTTATCATGCCATGAAGCACGTAATTTGAATAGGTTATTACTATGTTCGATATTAATCGGACACTATGTCCAAGGGCTTGACGATCCCTCCCCAGGCCATCTGCGAGTTGTGGCGCCTGCCTAGGATGTGGTGGGGTTTGACAGTGGGCCCTGTTAAACCTCTATAAAAAGCTGCATGTATCCGCAAGTAGGCTCCGCCAAAGCGACCGTGTGCCGCTCAAAGCGCACAAGCCCAAGTCCTGGTGTTAGGTGGGACGCTAAACAGCCCTGACACGATGGCCCTCCGGCGAGACAGGAGGTTTGCGCAGGCCCAATAAGCCGCCTGGAAAACCAATAATTACGAACAATATAAGAGATAATGCGACTCGATATAATCGGCAAAGACCTAGGCGACGAATAAAGGATCACGATTGGAAGCATGGAACATGGAACTGCAAGTCGCTAGGTTTCGCAGGTTGCGACAGGATGATCTACGATGAATTACATCCTCGCAACTTCGACGTCGTGGCGCTGCAGGAGATTTGCTGGACAGGACAGAAAGTGTGGAAAAGCGGGCATCGGGCGGCTACCTTCTACCAAAGCTGTGGCACCACCAACGAGCTGGGAACTGGCTTCATAGTGCTGGGTAAGATGCGACAACGCGTGATTGGGTGGCAGCCAATCAACGCAAGGATGTGCAAGCTGAGGATTAAAGGCCGTTTCTTCAACTATAGCATCATCAACGTGCACTGCCCACACGAAGGGAGACCCGACGACGAGAAAGAAGCGTTCTACGCACAGCTGGAGCAGACATACGATGGATGCCCACTGCGGGACGTCAAAATCGTCATCGGTGACATGAACGCGCAGGTAGGAAGGAGGAAATGTATAGACCGGTCATCGGACCGGATAGTCTGCACACCGTATCGAATGACAACGGCCAACGATGCATAAACTTCGCAGCCTCCCGCGGAATGGTAGTCCGAAGCACCTTCTTTCCTCGCAAAATATCCACAAGGCCACATGGAGATCACCTAACCAAGAAACGGAAAACCAAATCGACCACGTTCTAATCGACGGTAAATTCTTCTCCGACATCACGAACGTCCGCACTTACCGCAGTGCGAATATTGAATCCGACCACTACCTTGTTGCAGTATGCCTGCGCTCAAAACTCTCGACGGTGTACAACACGCGTCGAAGTCGGACGCCGCGGCTTAATCTTGGGCGGCTACAAGACGGTAGACTAGCCCAAGAATACGCGCAGCAGCTGGAAGTGGCACTCCCAACGGAAGAGCAGCTAGGCGCAGCGTCTCTTGAAGATGGCTGGAGAGATATTCGATCCGCCATTGGTAGCACCGCAACCGCTGCACTTGGCACGGTGCCCCCGGATCAGAAAAACGACTGGTATGACGGCGAATGTGAGCAGTTAGTAGAAGAGAAGAATGCAGCATGGGCGAGATTGCTGCAACACCGCACGAGGGCGAACGAGGCACGATATAAACAGGCGCGGAACAGACAAAACTCAATTTTCCGGAGGAAAAATCGTCAGCAGGAAGATCGAGACTGTGAAGAGACGGAGCAACTGTACCGTGCTAATAACACACAAAATTTCTATGAGAAGTTGAACCGTCCACGTAAGGGCCACGTGCCACTGCATGATATGTGTAAGGACATAAACGGGAACCTTCTTACGAACGAGCGTGAGGTGATCCAAAGGTGGCGGCAGCACTACGAAGAGCACCTGAATGGCGATGTGGCAGACGAAGATGGCGGTATGCTGATGGACCTGGGGGAACGCGCGCAGGACATAATTCTACCGGCTCCGGATCTCCAAGAAATCCAGGAGGAGATTGGCCGGCTGAAGAACAACGAAGCCCCTGGGGTTGACCAACTACCAGGAGAGCTATTTAAACACGGTGGTGAGGCACTGGCTAGAGCGCTGCACTGGGTCATTACCAAGATTTGGGAGGAGGAAGTTTTGCCGCAGGAGTGGATGGAAGGTGTCGTGTGTCCCATCTACAAAAAGGGCGATAAGCTGGATTGTAGCAACTACCGCGCAATCACATTGCTGAACGCCGCCTACAAGGTACTCTCCCAAATTTTATGCCATCGACTAGCACCAATTGCAAGGGAGTTCGTGGGGCAGTACCAGGCGGGTTTTATGGGCGAACGCTCCACCACGGACCAGGTGTTCGCCATTCGCCAAGTACTGCAGAAGTGCCGCGAATACAACGTGCCCACACATCATCTATTCATCGACTTCAAAGCCGCATATGATACAATCGATCGGGACCAGCTATGGCAGCTAATGCACGAAAACGGATTTCCGGATAAACTGACTCGGTTGATCAAAGCGACGATGGATCGGGTGATGTGCGTAGTTCGAGTTTCAGGGGCATTCTCGAGTCCCTTCGAAACCCGCAGAGGGTTACGGCAAGGTGATGGTCTTTCGTGTCTGCTATTCAACATCGCTTTGGAAGGGGTAATACGAAGAGCAAGGATTAACACGAGTGGCACAATTTTCAATAAGTCCGTCCAGCTATTTGGCTTCGCCGACGACATAGATATTATGGCACGTAACTTTGAGAAGATGGAGGAAGCCTACATCAGACTGAAGAGGGAAGCCAAGCGGATCGGACTAGTCATCAACACGTCGAAGACGAAGTACATGATAGGAAGAGGTTCAAGAGAAGACAATGTGAGCCACCCACCGCGAGTTGGCATCGGTGGTGATGAAATCGAGGTGGTAGAAGAATTTGTGTACTTGGGCTCACTGGTGACTGCCGAAAATGATACCAGCAGAGAAATTCGGAGACGCATAATGGCTGGAAATCGTGCATACTTTGGACTCCGCAAGACGCTCCGATCGAATAGAGTTCGCCGCCGTACCAAACTGACAATCTACAAAACGCTAATTAGACCGGTAGTCCTCTACGGACACGAGACCTGGACGATGCTCGTGGAGGACCAACGCGCACTCGGAGTTTTCGAAAGGAAAGTGCTGCGTACCATCTATGGTGGGGTGCAGATGGCGGACGGTACGTGGAGGAGGCGAATGAACCACGAGCTGCATCAGCTGCTGGGAGAACCATCCATCGTTCACACCGCGAAAATCGGACGACTGCGGTGGACCGGGCACGTAGCCAGAATGTCGGACAATAACCCGGTGAAAATGGTTCTCGACAACGATCCGACGGGTACAAGAAGGCGAGGTGCGCAGCGGGCAAGGTGGATCGATCAGGTGGAAGATGACTTGCGGACCCTCCGTAGACTGCGTGGTTGGCGACGTGTAGCCATGGACCGAGCCGAATGGAGAAGACTCTTATATACCGCACAGGCCACTTCGGCCTTAGTCTGAATAAATGAATGAATGTTCGATATTAATGTCATCTCTTTTCATGGCATTCTTTTCATTATTAGAACATTGCTTTTGGGTTGATAGTATTCCGAATACTCTATACCAAAAGTAGAGCAATTTCAACGACATGTAAAAACGAAACAGAAAACACCAAAATTGTGCATTGAACATTTAACTGAGGGTAATTCCAGGTGAGGCATCACCTTTTTAAAAATCAATATTTCTTTAAAATAATCCGATAAATGAAACTCTACTTGTTGTTATTGATACATGGTAAAAAATCAACACGCTCAATTTAACTGTTCCATCTATTGAATGATCAACTTTAAAATCACCATTATTGAAAATGATATTCCTTTGATTTTGAAGTGGTGTCATACCTTTCATAAGTGTGTTGAATGCAGACAATACCATGTATTTCAGATTGAATTTCACAGACCCATAGTCTTATATACAATTAGCTCAACAAACTGAGTTATTGTCTGTGTGTCCTTGGCATATGAGAATAGCTGTTATGGTCAGTATGAGCTGAAAGCAATCATAAGTAAAGAACTTTCAGCAAATTTAATGATCTTTCAACCCGTTCTGGATTTTTGTTTTGCAAATTCCATGCAAAGATCTAGAAATTCCCACAAATCTGCAATGTTCCTTACATGTTGTGCAAACAGTCAATGAAGAGCTTATTAGCTTGATTAATTGTACACATCGTAGTTGCTAAGCATGATTGGCTGAGAAACAGAAAATATGCACAGCTCACCATATTCCTGGGATACAAAAAAAAAGTTATTCTTATTGTATACTTCCTTCGGAGTTTCATGACCAATAACAATGCTGGTCACGTGCTTATAGTTAATTTAGCATAAGGAGAGAAAAAATTGTTTAACATTCATTATTATAGGAGGCCGAGGAATGCTCTGCATCTCCGTGAGCGCTACGGGAAAGGAATCGTTGGTTAGTTGAGAAGGTAATTCATGTGAAACCCCTTGGCAAGCGACAAAATATTTATTGTGAACGAAGTTATTTTGAAAACAAGAAGACGAAAACTGTGTTTGAAATCAATCCAACGCAAGATCAATGTGCTTCAATCAATCCAACGCAAATCTTCTACACGATCACGATCGATTCCGCACTAAATAATGTGCAGACATTAGTTTTATCACTTCTCGTTATCCCACACTAGCTGACGTGATCAGCATCAACACGATCGATTGCACACTGGTTAAACAAATTTCTGCTACGCGAGGTAGTTCTTTTTTCACTTCGCTTTCTCCCGAACTAGCTGCCGTCCCATGACCAGAAGCATGACGATTTATTCCGCATTTATATTGTGCAAATAGTAAAAAAATATCACAAAATTTAAATTTGAATCATGCCCGGGCAGAAACCATGAACAGAATAACAAAACATGATATGGATTTGATTGATATAAGAGATAAAAGAACAGGCAACAATATCAAAAATTTGCACCGAAATATCATATAAATATCAATATATGCTATGGATAAGAACAAACTAATGGCACTTGATATTGATCACTTATTACAAATAGCATAACTTGATCTTCTCAAGATATTTTAGTGCAAAATTTTGATATTATCGTCTGATCTTTTATCTCTTATATCAATCATGTCCATATCTCATTTTGCTATCTTATCAACATTTGATATTAATGAGCTATTTTCGTCTACTCGGGTGGAAACACTGATGACGTTTTATAGAAGAAAACTACATACGTATTTGTCGACTAAGAATGGAGTAAGCGTTAATAGAAAAAATTGTATAACCTAAAGTTTTGAAAACAGCTTTACGATTTTGTTCAGCGGCGCAGCCAAAATTTTTGATAATATAAAGTATAATTCGATTTTAAATTTGTTTCGAAATTCCGCGGAATTCCGTGAAATTTCGTGAGAAGCTAGTTTTTTCTAGCGAAATTTTTGTAATTTTACGAAACGAAACGAAATCAAGAAATCAGATTTCGCCATGCTCAAATTCCGCGAAATTCCGCGGAATTTCGTTTCGAACCACCTGAAACGAAATTTTTCGAAATACCGCATATGCTTAGTGCTGCAACTGTGGGTGGCGGACGACCTAAAAACTATTATTCTTTCGGAAAAGTTGTTTCACTGTTTTCCCATTCTTTGTGGCACTCACCTGGCCTCAAATAGGTGGGTGCTTTCGGTTTCTTTATTTTCAAGTTGATCCATCTCGAAATCCGTCGAAAAGTTTTCATCATTATTATTTCCATTTCAGTTTCGGACTCATAATGGGAACCCATTCGGTTGTGAAATGGGAAGTTTTGCGTTGTTGTTTTGAAGTTTTCTTTATGTTTTGTTTATGTGAGTAAAAACGTTCATCGTCACATTTCTATAATTAAACAGCCGTGAGAAAAATATTAAAAAGTTATTAACATTTCAACGAGAGGTAACTTTTCTACTGGATGGATGAGCAGCTGCTAAGGCAAAAAGTTGTGTCGGCGGCTAAGTTGGTTAATCGATCTACATATAATTGACTTTAGTTTGGATTTTTTTTTTTCATTTAATGAAAAAATCCAAACTCGAGTCAATTTGTTCCACTTATTTTAGAATCGATTGGATCTTGACATTTAACAAATATTTTTGGGATGTTATGAGCGTATGCAACACTTTTCCAGGACATAACACGAATCACTACTTATGTAAACGGTTTTCAGTCTCAGTTATCATTAAATAACAACTTCATTTTTTCAGTGAGACAAATTGACTCGATTTTGAGATATTTAATCAATTATTGAGATATTTTTACAATTATGCGTAGAACGCCAGTAATCAATTATATTATGCACGCGTGTTGTGGAAACACGTTACAATGTTACAACAAAGGACCCCTGATATTAGAACTTAGCAGACCTTTACCGTAAAGCCTGCTGCTCATCTTCCATAAGACCTTCACCGTATTATGGTTTCCATTATTATTCTTGTACATGGAGGCGAAAATTCATTGTAATTGTAATGGAATTGTTTGTTACTAACGATTATTCTAAGCCTAATTTGCGGAGAATTCGTGAACTGCATGATGTGACGCAGCAAAACTGGAATAATGAAAATGACAGTTGATGACAATGGATCGAAACGAAAATGACAGTTGTAAGTGGTTCCCGTTTTAAATGGGGTGCCCTTGAAAACGCAAATGCATTTGGTTTTGGATTCCGTACCAAACACCCAAACAGTTCGAGCATCGATCACATTTCACGTTTGTGCAGCTTGATCAGCAAACACGAACTCGAACTCACAGCATTCCGTAATTGAGCTATCTGCACAATAGAGGTAATGAACTATAGAGGACAATTGTCGCTGCAGTTCCCTTATTCTTCTTCTTCTTCTTCTTCTTCGTTGGCATTACATCCACCATTGGGACATTGCCGCCTCACAGCTTAGTGTTCATTAAGCACTTCCACAGTTATTAACTGCGAGGTTTCTAAGCCAAGTTACCATTTCTGCATTCGTATATCATGAGGCTAACACGATGATACCTTTATGCCCAGGGAAGTCGAGACAATTTCCAATCCGAAAATTGCCTAGACCGGCACCGGGAATCGAACCCAGCCACCCTCAGCATGGTCTTGCTTTGTAGCCGGGCGTCTTACCGCGGTTCCCTTGTTATAGTCCCCAAACATGTTGGGTACCTATATGTCAAAACGTACTGATTTTTCCTTTGTTGACATTTAGTGCCCTATCCTCGCCAGCAAATGTTTCGCCAGTGACGACAGCGACAAGCTTCCTCTATAGTTCATTACCTCTATTATCTGCACCAACGAAACCACTACCCGAGTAGACGAAAATAACTCATTAATATCAAATGTTGATAAGATAGCAAAATGAGATATTGACATGATTGATATAAGAGATAAAAAATCAGACGACAATATCAATATTTTGCACTAAAATATCATGACGAGATCAAGTTGTGCTATTTGTAATAAGTGATCAATATCATGTGCCATTAGTTTGTTCTTATCCATAGCATATCTTGATGGTCAAATGATATTTCGGTGCAAATTTTTGATATTGTTGCCAGTTCTTTTATCTCTTATATCAATCAAAACCATATCATGTTTAGATATTCTGTTCATGGCTTCTGCCCGGGTAGTGATCTTCACAAGGTCGACACAACAAGGGCGCGCCTCTAATGGAACATACATACAGCAGTTTGACAGTTTGACCAAACTTTGACTCCACCTCTCGCTTATTCAAACATCCATCAAGTAGCAGCAACCGAAGCGTTTTTTTGGGGGCGGAGTCAATGTTCGTCAAACTGCTTGACTGGTGTGTACGTTGCATTACGGGTGTGATTCAGGATGGGTGTAGGGATGTGCAGGATGATTTCGTATTTCAATATTCGATGTTTCAATGTTCAGTTTTATTTTAATTCCATTTCCGTTTCTTTTAAGGAAATTTCTCACGGAATTCAAAATTAAATGCACTTGCGCACTCAAGGGCACCCACTCTACATACAAGTAATGCACAACCGCGCACAACTGTCATGAAATGAAAAGATGACAGTTGTGCGTTGCTTCCGTCTTGAGTGGGGTGTCCTTGAAAACGCGAGTAGATTCAAATTTGGATTCTGTGAGGATTGTCCTTAAGTTCATTCCTAAATATAATTTTAGAGCAATAGTAGGTTATATTTGATGTAAATAGTAAGTAGGATTTTATTAATGATAATTTATGTACGGTCAATTTAGGTAAATTTCTAATGTAAGCAATTTGGCAGGTTACACCGTTAACTAATTAATTGTCTGGGGCCCTCCTTAGCCGTGCGGTAAGATGCGCGGCTACAAAGCAAGACCATGCTGAGGGTGGCTGGGTTCGATTCCCGATGCCGGTCTAGACAATTTTCGGATTGGAAATTGTCTCGACTTCCCTGGACATAAAAGTATCATCGTGTTAGCCTCATGATATACGAATGCAGAAATGGTAACTTGGCTTAGAAACCTCGCAGTTAATAACTGTGGAAGTGCTTAATGAACACTAAGCTGCGAGGCGGCAATGTCCCAGTGTGGGGATGTAATGCCAACGAAGAAGAGAAGAAGACACCGTTAACTAGCCAATGACTTCTCGGAGGAGGTGACGATCTCAGCTTACGAATTGAAGGCCTATATCAAGTCAGCATCTTGAATCTCAAACTCAAACACATGAAATCACCAACATCCTCAGACTAAACAAGTCTGTCTCTTGAGGCTCCCCCAGACCTAAGCGATTACATCGCCGCGATTCTATCGTTGGGTCGCTGCAGGCTATGTTCTATTTAAGCTTCCACACTATCGGCGACAGAATCGCTGTCGCCAAGCGATAGAATCGCGTCGGGACTGTCGCGTCGCGTGTGTTTGGGGGAACCTTTACACCGCTGCCATGACGTTACTCGATGTCGGAAAGGCAATGACAATGCTTGGTATGGTGGCCTGGTGTAAAAACTTCAACGGTACAATCTTTTCAGTTACCTGCCAAAAATCATCAACAACTATCTGTCGGCAAGGTCATTCCCGGTCTCAATCAGCGAGTTCAAATGCGCATGATGTAATTTTTTATCTATTGCATTTATTTGACAGGCTCAGGCGTATATATCACTTAACGGAACCGAGATTCTTTTTGATATTAACAATTGATATCATTATTATTTACAATTAGTAAGGGGAAGGGACATAGATCAAGATACTCGTGGCGACTCAAGATTAGATCACGTAATTTGAGGATGGACGGGGTTGGGATTAAGGTTTGAGGTATTTCAGCTGCTTATCCGGATATTTGACATGAATGGAAACTAGCGCATCGTCGTTAATTGCACAGAATTGCCAGTAAACAGAATTTCGCGAAAAGTCTTCGAATTTCTAGTGAAAATTTCAAAGAATTTCTCCAGGAATTCCACCGAAAATTTATACATAAATTAAGGTAAAGGATGTATTTTGGACCACCCTTACGAGGGCTCTTATTTTGGACCACCAAGAGGAGTTTGCACTGAGTGGTCCAAAATATGAGCGGTCGAACTGGTGGTTCAAAATACCTCCCTTACCCTATACCGAAAAGAAATGAATAATGCAATTTTCGGAGGAATTCTTACATTAATTCCCAAAGAAATCCTGAAAGAATTCCGATGGAAACTTCAAGATTTGCATTGGGACACCCTCCAGGAGTTTCTCCGAAAATTCCTCCGGGAATTCCATCGGGAATTCCTCCAGGAGTTCCACCGACAGTTCCTCCAAGAATTCCTCCAGGGTTTTTCCGAGAATTATTCCGGTAGTTCTATCGGCAGTTTCTACGGGGGTTCCTCTGAACATTCATCCGAGAATTTCTCCAAAATTTCTTCCGGGAATACATTCAGGCATCTTCAGGAATTTAAACAGAAATTCTTCCAGAAGCTCCTCCGAGAATTTATCTGGGAGCTTCTCAAGGAATTCTCCGGGAGGTCCTCTGATGATGATGATGGTCCAGCTACATACCCGGTGGTCTACATTTCGGGGGTCCCTTTGAAAGTTTTCCCGGTAGTTTCTTCAGAAATTCCTCCGGAAGTTCCTCCGGGAATTCCACCGGAAATTCATCCGGGAGTTTCTCCGGGAGTTCCACCAGTAGCTCTTCCAGGAAATCATTCAGGCTTTTTTCAGGAAATCATTTAGGCTTTCTTCAGAAATTTTGCTGAAAATTCCTCCAGAAGTTCTTGCGATAGTTTCTCTGGGAGTTCCTCCGGGAGGTCCTCTAGGAATTCTTCTAGGAGCTTATCCTGAAATTCCTCCAGGAGTTCTTACTCCTCCGGCAGCTCTTACGGGAATTCCTCCGATAAATTCACCGGCGGTTTCTATGAGTATTTCTCCGGGAGTTTCACCGGCAGTTCCTCGGGTGATCCTCTGAGAAGGAACTCCCGGAGTAATTTCCGGAGGAACTCCCCGAGGAATTTCTGGAGGATTTCCCGGAAAAATTATAAGAGGAATTTTCGGAGGAACTGCCGGTGGAACTTCTGAAAGAATTTCTTAATGAACTACTTGAAGAATTTTCGGAGGAAATCCTGGAGGAACTCTCTTCAGAACTCCTGGATGAACTGCCAAATGAACTTCCGTAAGAATTCCAGGAGGAACTCTTGGAAGAATTCTTAAAAGACCTCCCGGAGGAACTTCAAGTGAAATTCTTCGAGGAACTTCTGGAGGAGTTTGTAGATAAATTCCCAAAGAAAGCCTAAAGGAATTCCTGAAAGAAAGCCTGAATGAATTCCCGGAGGAACTACAGGTGAAACTCCCGGAGGAATTTTCAGAGAAATAGCTGGTGTAATACCCGGAGAAGAATTGATAGAGGATCTTCCGAAATCCCATTTCCCTTGAAATTCCTGCCAAATATCCTCCAGGAATTCCCTGTGAAGGAGGAAGGAGGAACTCCCACAAGCACTTCTGGAGGAATTCTCACAAGGAAGTCCTGAAATAATTCTTGGAGAAGTTCATGAATGAATTTCTGGAGAAATATCTGAAGGAATTCCAGGAAAAATACCAAGAGCAATTAATGCAGAAATTCCCAGATGAAATCCTGAAAGTATTCCCAGATGAATTGTTGTTCTTTGTTTGTTCTGAAGAAATTCCTGGAAGTACTCTTGGAAGATATCCTGGAGGAACTCTCAAGTTAATTTCCGAATGAAATTGAGGAGTAAGACAATTCCGCGGAAAAATTCCCGGGAAAATTCCTGAAGGAAATTCCGGAAAAATACCTGGAAGAATTTCTGGAAAAATACTTGAACGAATTCCTGGATAAATTCCTAAAGAATTTTTTAGAGGAATTCTTGAAGGATATTCTGAAGTAATTGCGGAAAAAAATCCAGAATGAAATCCTAGAGGATTTCGATATTTAATTTATGGAGGTATTCCCGGAAAAATTCCTTGAAGTTATTCCGGAGGAATTAAAGGAAGAGCTCCTGGAGGAATGCCCGGAGAAGTTTCTAGAAGAATTTCCGAAGGAATTTCTAATAGATTTACAAGTGAAATTATGGAGCGAAATCGGAGGATTTCCGTTATAAATTTCTGAAGAAACTTCTAGTGGAATTTTGGGAGGAAATTCCGTGTGTATTCTTGAAAAAACTCCAAAATGCATTCCTGAAGGAAATGCCGGAGATTTTTTCTGGAAGAATAGCCGAAGAAATGTCTAGAAGTAAAACTTGGAGAGAAGAAAAGAAATCTTCAAGGAATTTCCTCATGAATTTCCTAAAAAAATAGTGAGGGGTTTCTAGATAAGGAGAAATTACAATTACAGGAGAAAGATTTTCGAACGATTTTCAGAGGAATTTGTGGATATCTTTCCGGAGGAATTAAGAAGTTCTCAGGGGAGCTGCTAGAAGGATTTTAAGGAGAATTCTTGAGCCCGAAATGTTTCGAGTTGTTTTTAACTTTCATATTTTATGGATCCTGGATACCCTTATAAGTTTTTTGGGAATCTTTCGAACTTCAACCACCTCTTTCTGAAAATGATTGTATCGTAAAGTGCACATGTTTAAAGGAATTCATTTCAGTACCCGTTCAATCTTTTCACCATTTAGGAGGGTGACACCCCCCCCCCCTCCCCCCTCTGGCTACGCCCTTGTATCAACTCCTTTCGCCTTATACCGGGCAGATGCATCCATTTCAAGAAGGCGTTACTCCTCTTTTCGCCTTACACCGAGAAAAAGTATTCATTTAAATATGTCATTATATCCTCGCTTCGCTTTGTACCGGGCAGACGCTATTATTTAAAGAAGGCATTATCCCTTCCTTCACCTTATACCGGACAAATTCGTTGTTGTAAAGAATGTTTTATCAACTCCTTTCGCTTTATACCGGGCAGACGCATCCATTCAAAGAATGGCATAACCAACTCCTTTCGTCTTATACCGGGCAGGTGCATCCATTTAAAGAAGGCGTTACTCCTCCCTTCGTCTTATACCGAGAAGACGCGTTCTTTTAAAGAAGGCATTATCCACTCCTTTCGCCTTATACCGGGCAGATGCATCAATTCAACGAAGGCGTCACTCCTCCCTTTGCCTTATATCAGGCAGACGCGTTATTTTAGAAAAGGCATTCGTTTCGCCTTATACCTGGAAGACTAGAGATGGTCGGGTTTCGGGTTTGAAAGATAATTAGTACAATATCAGATTCGGGTCGGGTACGAGTTTGTGAGAAAAAAAAATCGCTTAAGAAATAAAACACTGAATATTATTTTATTCAGTTTTGTTAATTGTGAGGCTAGTTCGTTGTTTGGGATTACATTTTTTCTATTAAAAAAAGAAAATATCTAGTTTGAATTTTTGGGCAAATCTTTAGTTTGGGCTTAAATAATTAAATTATGTCGGGTTTGGGTCGAGTACAGGTTAACAAATGCAAAAATTCTTGGGTACGGGTTTGATATTTTTTTATTCAGGGTGCGGGTCGGGTCCTGATTTGAAGGAATAATTTACAATTATTTACAAATCGGGTTCGGGTCGGGTTCAGGTTTGCAAAATGTGAAACCCGACCTTCTCTAGGGCAGACACATCCATTCATAGGGCAAATGATCCGATAGTTGTTGGTGTACCTATAGTTGCGGTATTGTCTTCTGCGCAGAAAATACGAATTAAACGCAGCAACCCACATTGTTGTTCGCTAACATTACGTGTCATAACACAAATCGACAGCAAACATCTTCGGAATTACTCGAAACTGGTAAAGTATCATTAATTTTCATTAGTATTTTATTGTCTTTGTACCAATAGTTGCGGTAGTGTTCCTATAGTTGCGAGTCCCATATGAAAACAATGGGATTCGCAACTATGGGAACAAAAATTAACAAATATCGCAACTATTGGCACAGTGTACCAGTAATTGGAGGTTTAATTTTAGCCCACAGCAACGATTTTTTCTGCAATGGAAATAATATTATTGTAAAATAGACACCAAGAGCTACCGGCTGCATCCTTGAAGTAAGCTTGATAATTTATATATTGTATGAAATCAAGTGAATAGCATCGAGACTGGCTTAGTTCCTCCACTATTGGGTCTTTGACCCTAGTAGGCATTAACTTTTTTCTTTGCTTTATAACGGCACGCAAAGGCACCCGTACACTTAAGCACCTTAGTATATGAAAAAGTCATTAGAAAATAAGAATCGAATGTAAATAAAACGTTTGTCATTGACACAGGAACATGAAGGCTTCTACATTTCAGTGTTTCACATTTACTCATTAAAAACAATGAAAAACATGATAAAATAATGAAGAAAATCAATTACTCATGACTCGAAATCCGTCCATCGTGGACGGATTTCGAATCAAAGGATCAAAATCCGTACAGCTATTTTTTAACTAAATATTTAAATTGAAGCAGTCTGATTGACCAAACTACCACTGTAAATAGTTCGATACGCACCTTGAGAAGCGATCCCTTTGATCTGTTTTCCGCTTAGCTTATGTAATGATTCGCAATTAGCATTTGAAACACAGTTACTTTTGATGCAATTTTGCTCTACCCGAAAACAAAATGGCGGCAAAAACTCCGCGTTTGGTGGGTGGCGATTTGTTTTTGCCTTTCTCGTATACTAAGTATACGTAAAGGCTATATGTTCACTCCAAAAACAAACTTTTTATAGAAGGCTCGGAGACCCATAGTGTTATATACCAATCGACTCAGCTCGACGAATTGAGGTGATGTCTGTGTGTGTGTGCGTGTGTGTGTGTGTGTGTGTATGTGTGTGTGTATGTGCGCACCAAAAGAGCAAAAAGTTTAGCTCACTTTTTTTGCACTTACCCTCAACCAATTTGTTGCAAGGTTGCAACAGGTTGCATTCGACGCAGTATACTGCCCCATTGTTTCCTATTGAAAATTGGCCGGATCGAACTATGGGCTTGGAAGTTATGGCCAAAATACTTTTCCTCATAAAAAAGCGCGTAAAAAAGTCTAGCTCACTTTTAATGCACTTACCCTAAACGAATTCCCTCACAACAGGCTGCATTCGACGCAGTATCTTACTCCATTGTTTCCTATTGAAAATAGGACGGATCGGACAATGGGTTTGGTAGTTATGGCCAAAATATTTTTTCTCATAAAAAAGCGCGTAAAAAAGTCTAGCTCATTTTTAATGCACTTACCCTGAACGGATTCCCTCACAACAGGCTGCATTCGACGCAGTATACTGTCCCATTGTTTCCTATTGAAAATTGGACAGATCGGACAATAGGCTTGGTAGTTATGGCCAAAATACTATTTTTTACCGCACGAGAAAGGCATCATCACCGCTAGGTGGATTAATCTGGGTTTTTTTATTTTTGTTGGTTTAATTTAAAAGTCTTCTTTCAATTCTATGCCCTAAAATCTTACTGCCAAGTATCTGAACAGGATAAGATAATTTTTTTTCTACATGAATTACCTTTAACCCCCTTTAATTTATTGATATCTCATGAGGTGGACGGATTTCGGTGCTGTACGGATTTCAATCCCGCACGGTACCTCATTTCTTTTCTCTATAGCGAGCAAAGGAAGGCATTGTTTTCTCACTTTGCGTTATACCGACTGGATGCGGTCATTCAAGGAAAGCATTACGATTGTATAACATTTAACCGAAAACTATTTCGCGGAATTCATTTTCGCGGTTGAACATTTCGCGGAATATCATTTGGCGGTTTGTTCCTTTTCGCCGAATGACTTTTGGCGGAATGTATCATTTCGCGGAATGCACCATTTCGCGGAAAATTAATAATAATAGTCTTTGTTCATTCAGCATTCCCACAATTATTACCTGCGAGGTTTCTAAGCCAACATACCATTGTTTTTGCATTCGTTGAACACGAGATTAACACGTTTATATTACCTTCTTTCATTATTTAAATCGCAATCTAAAAGAATTTATCCCAGATTGTTTGTAATCAACCAGAAATCGGTAAATATTTCAATGATAATTATTCGAACTGAATTCGGTGAATGATTTTCGGTGAACAGGTAGATTCCGCGAAATGTGTTTTGGAGATTTGGTACATTCCGCGGAATGTCGTACCGCAACAAAATATTTCGCGATGTGTTTTCCGGGGAAATAGTATACAACCCTAAATGACCTATTCAGTCAAATGACCAAATGACAAATGACTATTCGGCCAAATGTCTTTCGATCTAATGGTCTGTTCGGCTAAATGGAATATTCGGCCAAACAACTTTCGGCCTAGTGGCCTTCGACCAAATGGCATTCGGCCAAATGTCCTTTCCCATCGCAATCTGCCTCTCAAATGACTTCTTGGATAATTGGGTTCAATATGTGGCGTATCAGAAGCAAAACAGATTAGTTGCACAAATAAAGTAACATTTCGTTGCACTACAGTTGCCACAATGTTTCTGATATGTTGCAAAACCCTTTGTGCTCAGCTGCAGCTCACTTTTATTTTTATCAGTTCCGCGTGTTCCCTTGAAGGTACAATAAAGTTGCAAATAATTTTGTTGTGTATATTGTGCATTTGCAGGCAGAATCTCCAAATAGAAGTGGGGGTGTAATGGTTATAGTTGAAGCCTGCAAATCTGAAGGTCCATGGACCGATTCCCAGGTGGTGTTCGTGTTTTTATTTTCATTGTAGCCGCAAGATGTTACATATAGACTCCACCTCTTGCGCTTTTCGTGTTACAAAGAAGTTCCACATTAGGGTGATTCAAAAAATCGATTTTGCTCCACAGTGCTCATCTGATTCTTTGCCATGTGTCCTCTGAAAATTTGAGCTTATTTGGATTAAAACTGATTTAGCACAAGCCGTTTCAAGTTTGCATGCCAATTAGTATGGAGAAATTTTTTTTTTTTCATTATACTGTTAATGACGCTTCCCCATTAAACGCAGGTTAAAAGAAAACCTACAAAGCTAAAATGAATACCCAACAGCTTTCACCCAACGAAAATCGCATGTTGATTAATCGCCCCAATAATTAGTAATCGATTTTAAGACAGGTTGCGAATCTTTAGTCATGATCGTTAAACTTCTTTGAGGGCATCACTGAAATGTGCAGTGCAACATAGTAGCCTGAATTTGTGTGTGCTATCTTTCGCGCCACGAGCAGCAATGTTGCCTGTTGAGGAGTTATGCAATTAGCTCCAGAAAACCACGGTATAGATTAAATTCGATTACTAATTACTGGGGCGATTAATCAGCATGCGATTTTCGTTGGGTGAAAGCTGTTGAGTATTCCTTTTAGCTATGTAGGTTTTCTTTTAACCTGCGCTTAATGGGGAAGCGTCATTAACAGTATAATGAAAAAATAAATTTCCCCATACTAATTTGCATGCAAACTTGAAACGGCTTGTGCTAAATCAGTTTTAATCCAAATGAGCTCAAACTTTCAGAGGACACTCAGAACATGGTAAAGAATCAGATGAGCACTGTGGAGCAAAATCGATTTTTTGAACCACCCTATTCCACATACGACGTGCTGTACATAATTCAGACCTTTAGTAAGTCACATCACAGTTGCTTTTACTGATTGAGAAACAAGTGGCGCTGATTGAGATGATAGGAATAGGCTCAAGGGAAAGCATCGTAACACACTCACCACGAGTTTGTATCGGTGGTGACGTAATCGAGCTAATTGAAGAATGCGTTCATTGTTGACCCCCGAAAACGATACTAGCAAATAAATTGGAAGGCGCATCGTACGTACTTTGAACTCCGCAAGACGCTCATGTCCTCTACGGATACGACACTTGGGCATGGATCAACGCGCACTTGGAGAAAGTTTTGCGTACCATCTATATGGCGAGATACAGATGAAGGAGACGATAGACTCACGAGATGCATTCACACCGCGAAAATCTGACTAGGTACTGCGATGAACTGGGCACGTACCCAGAATGTTGAACAACAACCCGGTGAAAATGGCTCTCGATAACCAATCGAAAGGCACAAGAAAGTAAGGTGTGCAGTGAGCAAAGTGGATCGATTTGCTTAGCTTCAGTAGACTGCATGGTTGGCGACATGCAGCCTTGACCCGAGCTGAATCGAGACGACTTTCATGTACCTACAGTTGAGAGGTGTGGCTTCTCATATGACCTAAGCCTGAATAAATAAATATATTAACGAAAAACGAGTAACAACGGATCAGATATTTCCTTTGAGGAATATCTTTTGTATTGTTGATTAAAAAATTGCTTCATAAAAGTCTTTAAAAAAATCCAGTTTTATGACGGATGGATTGGTGATTCTAAAAATATGGGAAACTGACTATTTTTTTAAATATTAGACGTAAGCAAAATTGTTATCCACTTAAGATTTCGTCAAGACTTCCCGTTTCGTTTAATTTAATATGGAGATAGCAAATTGCGATTGTTGCATACCATGCATTTATTCGTGGTACATCCTGAAGGAAGCCCACTTTATGCCCCTTTTTGTAACCTGTGTCTCACCACACAATCGAACAGCCATCACCATTACAGTTTTGTGTGGTTCTTCTCCACTGGTTCAGATTGCAATTCTCGAGAAGAAAAATAAATAGAGAAAAGACATCACCTCCCAACGCTCCAGAAGAAAGGGGCATTGAGTGACAGTGCGTCTTCCTTCGCACTTGAGGGTGCACTTCAAGTTTCAAGGCGAAAGGGATGCGAACAAAACTTCGCTGCATGCGCTTAGGGTAGGCAAACAGACCGTCGTAGTTAATAAAGTTTCCAGGAATAATATTGAGATAATTTCATTTGATGCGTAGAATCGAAGTGGACTCGGAATAGGGGAGTTGAATGGTTAGGTTTATAAGGGGTGGTTTACGTGACGGATATCTTGAAGAATGCTTCGATGACGAACTGCTTCTTGGCTAAAGGTAGAAAATTGGGGAGAAAAGGTAGGTGGGTGACGCATCAACATTAGAATTTGGATTGTGGGATCTGTATGAGTCATGAACAGCAGAAATACTTGTGAATGATTTAAAGATAACACTAAAGGCCAATGGTGGCTGAGTACGTTTGCTCACATATAGAGATTTTATTATCATTTTAAAAAAGTTTAACTAATTTTAATTTATTAAGGAATGTTTCTGGCGATTAGTAGCACTATAACTTTGTCCAACTAAATATGAATTTCGGGACATCAGAGTAAAATAACATTATTTACCTAATTTCTTTAAATAATGTCATAATGATCTTGCAATATATTTGTATGGCGTTCAAACTATAAAACATAGTTCCTCTAGATTACTGTGCGCTGGAGTTAACCTCATTTTCTGAACTTTTCTCTCTGTAAAATGTATAATAGCACAATTTTGCTCAATCTGAAATTGACTTCTGTGTCGGAGTCAAATGCACTCATTCTGGGTCAATCTGAATTTCTACAGGCTATGCTTTTCAAGCAAGAGACGAATCATGCTCTTCGCTTTCATACCGTCAACATGTGATGACGTTGATGGAACCGTACAGAACTTCAAAACTGAGAACCTACATTCACAGCCAGTCATCAACATAGCAGCCCCATCAGAGCGTCAGAGCTAGAAGCTGGAGTACATTTCCGAACACAAAAGAATAGCCCTCTCCTCATGGATGTCGCAAACGCAACGTCGTCGTCCTGGGATAGCCTTCGCACCATGTACACCCAACCAGAGATTGCAACATTTTATTGCAATCTCGCATTAGTTTCGTGTACAGTTTGCCATAATTTGCGACATATGCTCAGATTGTATTAAGTAAACGGCAGGCCCTTGCATTAGGTCTCCGGCCACGAGAAAATAAGAACTGGTTATGTGTTAGTGTCTACATTGAATCTAATTTTACACTCCCCCATCGAGGAGTGCAATGCTGTATACTTCGACAACCTCAGTAACCATACAAAAAAATTCGGTCAAAGACGGGAAATGAACCCAAATCCTCTACCCTTAAAGCACATCTTGACTGACGCGCTAACCATCTGGACCATTTACCAGATGAGGAACGGCGCGACCAAATGCAATCATGATCTACGTTTCATGCTATGCGGATGTGAAAAGTGGAAGGGTAACAGGGATAGCAATGAGTGATACGAGTGGAATAAGCATCATGCATATTTGTGTCCTTTTCCGTTATCAAACTAAATGCAATCAGGAAGACTGTGTGGGTTAAAGTCATATTGCTGTACACGATTCATATACTTGTTCTAGGAGGAGCCAACGAGATTCGTGAGCTGTATTAACAAGTATGACATTCTCTGATCGGCTTGAATGCGAGATTTGATACAAAATGCTTAATACAAAGAATGTCACACAGAATTGTTTTGGGTGTAGGCATAATTTACCTCTCACATGTAGTTTATCCTGCAACTCGCATAACTCCATGTGTTGCTTCTGATACTTCCAACGGCCGAAGGGGCTTCGACATGGCATGTGGAAAGGGGGTTAGAAAATTATGATACTCAGCAAAAATTTGAATCGTGAATAGGTTCAACAGATTTCCCAACGGCTGTACGACATGCACCGGCAACCACTTTTAACCCCATACCGCCTACCGATAGAGGAAAAGTAGCGAACGCTTTGATCTTTTATTCACATCCTGCGGTGATAGAATTCTCGGTTGTATGCAGTTTCTTTCACTTACTTGCTGTCGGGTAGATGCATTTTTTTTCGAGAAACGCACGAGACTGACTTCCGCTTCATTTTAATTGTCAACGTACCTAGGGCGACCAAAAAATTACTTTTCCATGTTTTGCAAGAACTTGCACACGCCTATGAGCCTAAAAACGGAGTGATAGAACTGCAACTCTTCTATGCTGTGAACGCTTTCAGTTGACTGACGGAATTTAGCAATTGTATGGAGTATTTTGAAGTTGCTGTGATCTGCATTTGAATCGAACTCGTTTCGCGCTTCTGTGAGTTTCAATCTGTTTTGAAATTTTGTACAAAAAAATCGATTAACTATTTTGTCGTTTCTCGAAGTGCACTTGACGAGATCAGTAGTCGCTCCGACGGATGGGTCGAAACCGATCACCGACAAAAATAGTGAAAGGATTTTTCCCCCACGGCAGAACGACCCTTTCCTCGGTCATGGTAAGCGCACTTCAAACGTTTGAATTACAGTGAAATAAGTCGCGACTGTAACGCGTACCGATCCGCATTATTCCATTTTTCACAGCATCCAATCCCTTCTGATTTGAATAGTGGCGCCATGGCTTTATGGAGAAATAGTTTCATCAGAGACTCGATTCTACCAGCACAAACAACATGAATGATTTCCATGAATAGCAGATCACAAGGATGTGGGAACAGAGCGAAAAAAAGCAATTCCAGCTGAATTCAACGGATGCCATACAGGGTAGGGAGATGCACCGCCACACAGTTCGGTAGTGAAGAATAGAAGCTCAGGGAATGCATTTTCCGCCAAGTTGCATTCAATCAAACGGTGGTTTATTTCTTCTTCGTTCGGCAGTCCTGTGCCATAGCTATGTGAAAGCTCTTTGAATGTGTTTCTTTACTGTCTTTCTTCGACGCTTTTAGTCTGGATGGTATAGGGAAACTTTGAGGTCGTTTTGTTGAAAGAAATACATTTTTTTTGCTCATAGCTTTCGATTATAATTTATAGTCTGAAAGCGTAATGGTATCGGGTGGCAATCAATACTTGTAAAACACTATTGGATTTTTCAGTCACCTTTTATAGATAACACTTAAAAATTGTGAGTCTGACAATGCATGAAAGCACAGATCCTTAAACTCTAGTTCGATTATCGATCCGATAATGGTGAGCAACATTCTTGACTCCCAGATCGCAGTGCAGTCATTCATTCCATTGTGCATGACACACAAGAAACAAGCTTATGCAAAGGCAGGCAAGTTGAAGCAAGCTTAGCTCCAGTTGGTGTGTAGAACCATTTTGGAAAGAAAATAGTTGTTCAACAAACTGGTTGAATGAAGATGGCATAATGACGCAAATCATCACTTCCTGCGCATAAAATTTTATATCAATTCTCAATCGTTCAGCACCTTTTCACACGATTCTTCACACTTTTGTAACGGCGATGTAGGTACGCAAACCAATACGCCACCAAATAACACAAATCAAGCAATCCGGCCAATTAATCAGCCCGTTCCCGGCGAGATTTACTAGCGTTGATAACGTCTCGTTTAACATATTTTACCGCCATCACAATTTTATTGCAGTTTCAGGAAACAAAACGCTCAACGATAGGGTAAGTGATTTGTTCGCAGATTGCTTTGAGCCCCCTGATGGCTGTAAAGTCAAATCGCCAGCATCGTAAATAAAATGAGTCGGCAGCACCACAGTAGTGTGGGTAGACGCGCGATGTGACCCGAACGAACGAGCTGAGGTTAGAGCTAGGGTAGTAAAATGAGACCAAGTCCATAAATGCGGTAAATTAACGCCTTCCATTCAATTTTCATTCCAAACAAGACAGCACAGGAGTGGGTGTTAAATTTCGCATATCGACTCCAACAAGTTGCGCTATTTCATTGGACTTCCCTTTCGTGACACGTGAGATCCCTGACTGACGGCTGGTGGCACACGGTAGGGCGTCTCGCCGTCATGATTCGATCGTAAAAATGTGTTTTATGATCTGTTTTGACGATGTTATATCTGATGGGGTGTCCTATGAAAATCACTCCGGCTTTATTGTTCGCAAGTTGATTTTGCACGGTGGTGGCAATGCAAACAGAAACCTCTCCACACTACGATAGTCTACGAGCGGAGAACCCCTTTTGCAAATGCACACAACGTTTAATTGAGTTGTAGTACAAGTCAATTTGAGCGATAAGAGATCTTAGGTCGCATCGCAGATTCAGCACCAAGTGGGGTGATGGAAAGGCTATGCTGCTTCAAGAGCGTCGTTAAACTCCTGGAAGCGAATCAAATTGCTTCCAATAGTTATCTGTTTGCGGTGAACAAATAATACTTAAGACTGGTGGAATGGCTATGAATCAACTTGGGTAATGGTTTCCTTTCAATTTTTTTATTGGATGAAGGAATGATCAAATCGAAGCGTTGAGATATTTGTTTGCAGTAGCAAATTTCGATCGTAAACCACTCATATAAATCGTTATCGGTATTACTTTTAAATGTGAATGACAGTAATTCGTGACCGGTGCCGGCTTGAAATTCGACTCGAATTAGGTTAAAACGCATACAAAATTGTGCACTTTCTGCTATTCTAACTCAAGTATCCGGGTGATCTGACATGAAAGTATGCGCATCGTATTGAACTACAATGGCCAACGAGCTTTACAACCTCCCACAGAATGATAGTCCGAAGCACCTTCTCCTCCTACAAAAATATTCACAAAAACTCATGGACCCTATCAGGATCATCCTGAATTTGTTTTAAGACACTACACGTTCTAATGCTACCAGTGAGCTTTTCGCTCTTTGAAAGAAACACCACACTATTCAACGAATCAACATGCAAAGTCCATTGGATCTGCCGCACACTTTTTTCTAACGAAAAGTTTTACGACTGAGGTGGGAGTGTCAAACCCACATCCCGCGGCACAATGCGATTGAATGCCTGTCGACACTAACAACACGATCACAAATCCCAAAGAAATGGAAAACCTAATAGACTGCGCTCTAATCGACGGTAAATTCTTCGTCAAAATCACAATATATGCGTTGCGTTGCATTGTAACGGAGTAACTCTTCGACGAAATCACAAATATCCACACTTACCGCATTGTCAATAAAGGATCTGACCACTAGGACGTTGCAGCTGTATTCAGAATCCAGAAGAAGGTTGGCCAGCTGAAAAATAATAAAGCACCAGGACACTAAAACACGGTGGTGATGGGGGAGAGGATTCAGGAGAATATCCATCATAAATTGAAAAATAGCTTCATAGAAAATCTTCAAAAATTTCCCAAGGAAATAAAAAAAATCATAATAGAAATTAAAGACAATTTCAGAAAAATATTCCGAGATAATTAACGAAAATTGCAAAAGGAATCCCAGAATTATGTCACAAAAAAAATCTGAAAAATTCCCAAAGTAATTCAGAAGAATTTTAGAAGTATTTCCCATTTTTTGCCTTTCTCGTATACTAAGTATACGTAAAGGCAATATGGTCACTCCAAAACCAAACTTTTGATAGAAGGCTCGGAGACCCATAGTGTTATATACCAATCGACTCAGCTCGACGAATTGAGGTGATGTCTGTTTGTGTTTTTTTTTTCTTCCTAAGCAATGGAGGGGGAATCTGCTCAACAGACATCCTGGGTTGTCCAGGAAGTGCGGGGTTAGGGACCACCTCCAACAGCAAACGAGGGAGGCAGGACTGCATCCCCGACCCGCTAAACTGTTTCCATTGCCGCCAAGCCCATCGTCCCTTCGGTACAACCAGAAAGTAATGCTTCAAAGGCGGGCCAGTGCATAACGCACCCTCTAGGTTAGCTGCGTGTCCTTGCAGCATCGAACATCGTGACTCGCTTTTTTAGAAGAACACCATGGTATCGTGCCAGCGTATTGCCGGCTTTCCAGGTGGCCTTACCACGCCCTATGTCCTCGGAAGGTGGGAAGGGTCGACTTCGCGCCTGCTTCCATCTGCACGACTGGTATCAAGAATGATGATGCCACGTGCACCCCAAATTGACCTCTCTGCGATAGGGCTTATTCGCCAGCACACAGAGGGACTTGCCAACGCGGTGCCTACGCCTGCCCCAACCTTGACGAGAACCCCTTTCCGTCCTCGGGATCGGAACCCGCCCGGTTCACCGACGCCGCGAAAGCGACGATACCATGTTGTTCTTCGCGCGGCCACTTGTTCGATAAAAGGATCGAGTTCGACCACAGAGAATGACCACCGGTATGACCTATGAAGCTGACTCCGATCCCTTGGACTACCTCTTATTTGCGCCTGAACTAGCCATCCTTGAGTCCACGCGCCACCTTCTGTGTAGCTCCGAGACGATTTGGACGATAGCCGATAAAACGGCGTTCCATCCAACTTCATCTTTACACATCCTCCGGACTAGGTTGTCCGGGGTAGTGTCCAGACCACATGTGGCAAGCATGTGGTCACGCATTGTGCGAAAACGCCGGCACACGAACAACACGTGTTCCGCCGTTTCCTCTAAACCTGCGCACACCGGACAGTCGGGCGAGGCCGAGTGTCCGAACCGGTGTAGGTACTGTCTGAAGCAACCATGGCCACGTACCTATCTCCGGTATCAACCTATGTGTCCATCTACCCTCAGTGGAACTGTCCCACGCACGCTGCCATTTGACCATTAAGGCCAACCTGACAGTCCTACGGATGCCTCTCGTGCCGCGCATTTCGAAGCACTCTCTGTCTTCACCGATAACGATGTCAATAGGCATCATACCGGTGATGACGCAAAGTGCATCGTGCGACACGGTACGGTACGCGCTCGCAACTCTTAGACACATGAGCCTATACGTACTTTCTAACTTCGTTCTGTAGCAGTTAATACGTATGTATTGGCAGAGCAACGCTAGCCAGAAGCTTGCGCTTGCTGGCATAAACCGACATCATTGGACATCATCCGGGACAATGCCACTATAGCTGTGGAGGTACGCTTGCAGGCGTAATTGACGTGGCTACCAGAGGTGAGCTTATCGTCGATCATTACCCCCAAGAGTTTGATGGAGCGTTCAGAGGTGACCGTGCAGTTGCCTGCCCTTATCACCGCTTGTTGCTCCGACTTCCGGTTGTTAACAACAACTACCTCAGTCTTGTGGTGAGCCAGTTCTAACTTCCTGGAACTCATCCACTCCTTCATAATTGCGATCGAGTGGGCTGCAGTCAACTCCACCTCTTGGATCGATTCGCCGTAGACCTCCAGCGTAATATCGTCAGCGAAGCCGACGATTACCACGCCCACCGGGAACTTCAACCTCAAGACACCGTCGTACATGACGTTCCATAACACCGGACCCAGTATGGAACCTTGCGGAACCCCTGAGCTTATGTCAACGCACTTCCGATCCGCCTCCACGTCGTATATCGCCTCTACGTCGACTATCGATGAGGCGCATAGCAACTGCAGAAGAAGACTCCGTTGACTTTGGGAATGACGAAGCCCTCGTGTGTCGAAGACACCAACTCTTGGACTGGGTATTTCCCCGTTGTCCATATCGTCGCCATTTTAGACCCATCGGTGACCCAATTACCGTTCCTGGCGGGTACCCGGTAAGGATCCGCTATGATGGCTATATCCGTCCCCCATTCAGTAACTGTCTGACACAGCAGTAGCTGTGCTGCATCACAGTGGTTCAGGTTTAGCTGCGTTATCTGCACTGTTATTCCGCAGCACGTTTAAACGCCGGGTACTTCGAACCCCCCATGGGGTACTTGCTGTTCGTAGCTTTGCTGGAACAAATAAAACAATTGGAAGGGTTCGTGCAGCATTGTGCCTTATGTCGATCCAATACGCAGCGTCGGCGGAGCTTGCTTCTGTCAGGGCCTTTGCAATCCCATTGCTTGTGCCCCGGTTCCAGGCACTTGAAGCAAACTTCTGGTTGCTCGTATATGCCCACAGGGCACACCGACCATCTAACCTTGACACTCCCTAACTTGACTGCCATGGAGGCGTCCGCTGCAGATAGCCGAATCAATGCAATCTGTGTCCCTGCCGGACCTTTCCGTAGCCGAACGGCTGCTGTGGGCGTCTTCACTTCACACTGTCGCCGCAGGGCCGTGACGAGCTCTTCGACTTCGGTGATCTCGTTCAGGTCTTTAACCCTTAGATTCACCTCCGTCGTGAGTGCCCTCACCTTGATCGTCTCGCCTGGGACTTCCTCCGCCAACTTCTTGTAGGCGGCGCCCTTTTGGGAGAGCCCCGCTTCAGCTCGAGGATCATCTCGCCCGTCCGGGTAGGTGTTATTCGACGTACGTCGGCGCCGAGTTCACCGAGCTTGACGTCACTCCTCGTCGCCCCTGGAGCGATTGGCGCCTACCCTAGACTTCTTGCACCCCTCATTCGCCTGAGCCATTAGTTTTCGGCCCTTGACGTCTTCGGTTTCCTTTTTTTCTTGACCAGGGTACAGGAGGCGTCATCCCCCTCTATTTCCCTGGTCTGTTGCAGCTGAGAGCTCTCAGCCTGCCGTAACCTTTTACTACCGTCTTTCCTGGGTGGACGAACCTTTCCAGGTCCTTCCTCCCCCGGTTTTGGAGGTACCTGGCCGGGGTTCAGCTTCCCAACCGTACTACCCTTGTTCGGGGTTGTAACCCTCCGCGTTTTGGAGCGGCCCCCATACCGCGAATACTTGAGCCTCAGTCTGGGTAGACCTCGACTCCACGGATTTCACGGGTTTGCACTTGGCCGTCCCTTCTGTCTTCTCCAGCTTGGCGTCCAACATCGACTTTCGAAGTTTCATTATATCATTAACAGTCCATAAATTCATTTTACATAAACTTTTGCATATGTTTTATGATCAATTTTATCCACTAGCAAGTGAACAATGGGTACCTTAAGGCTACCTTACACCACGGGAAAATTTTCCGCCGGATTTCGGTCCCCGTGCATTTTAAATGGGGCCGGGATTTTGGTTTCCCATGCTCAAATCCCGTAAACATTGCATATGCAAAAATACATGAGGAAAAAAAATCCGCGGACCAAATTCCCGAGGTGTGAGGCTACCTTAGGACACAAAACAGACCTGACACGACGGCCCTCCGACGAGACAGGAGGTTTGCGCAGGCCCAATAAGCCGCCAATAATTACGAACAATATAAAAGATAATGCGACTCGATATAATCGGCAAAGACCTAGGCGACGAATAAAGGATCACGATTGGAAGCTTGGAACATGGAACTGCAAGTCGCTAGTTTTCGCAGGTTGCGACAGGGTCATCTATGATGAATTACAGCCCCGAAGCTTCGACGCACTGCAGGAGATTTGCTGGACAGGACAGAAAGTGTGGAAAAACGGGCATCAAGCGGCTCCCTTCTACCAAAGCTGTGGCACCACCAACAAGCTGGAATGGACACTCCCAACGGACGAGCAGCTAGACGCAGCGTCTCTTGAATATGGCTGGAGAGATATTTGATCCGCCATATTGGTAGCACCGCAACCGCTGCATTTGGCACGTTGTCCCCCGCATCAGAGAAACAACTGGTATGACGGCAGTTAGTGGAAGAGAAGAATGCAGCATGGGCGAGATTGCTGCAACAGCGAGCGAGGCACGATACAAACGGGTGCGGAACAGAAAAAAATGATTTTCCGGAGAAAAAAGCGCCAGCAGGAAGATCGAGACCGTGAAGAGACAGAGCAACTGTACCGCACTAATAACACGCGAAAGATCTATGAGAAGTTAAACCGTTCACGTAAGGGCCACGAGCCACAGCCTGATATGTGTAAGGACATAAACGGGAACCTTCTTACGAACGAGCGTGAGGTGATCCAAAGGTGGCGGCTGCACTACGAAGAACTCCTGAATGGCGATGTGGCAGATGGCGGTATGGTGATGAACCTGGGAGAACGCCCGTAGGTCATAATTTTACCGGCTCCAGATCTCCAGGAAATCCAGGAGGATATTTGCCGGCTAAAGAACAATAAAGCCCTTGGAGTTGACCAACTACCAAAAGAGCTGTTTTAACATGGTAATAACCAAGATTTGGGAAGAGGAAGCTTGCCGCATAAGTGGATGGAAGGTGTCGTGTGTCCCATCTACAAAAAGAGCGTTAAACTGGACTGTAGCAAATACCGCGCAATCACATTGCTGAACGCCGCTGCAAGGGACTCTCCTTGCAAGAGAGGTCGCGGAGCAGTACCAAGCGAGTTTTATGGGCGAATGCTCCACCGCAGACCAAGGACTAGGTGTTCGCCATTCGCCAAGTACTGCAGAAATGCCGCGAATACAACGTGCCCACACATCATCTATTCATCGACTTCAAAGCATATGATACAATCGGTTATGGCAGCTAATGCACGAACACGGATTTCCGGATAAACTGACACAGTTGATCAAAGCGACGATGGATCGGGTGATGTGCGTAGTTAGAGTTTCAGGGACATTCTCGAGTCCCTTCGAAACCCGCAGAGGGTTACGGGAAGATGATGGTTTTTCGTGTCTGCTATTCAACATCGCTTTGGAAGGGGTAATACGAAGAGCAGGGATTAACACGAGTGGTACAATTTTCAATAAGTCCGTCCAGCTATTTGGCTTCGCCGACGACATAGATATTATGGCACGTAACTTTGAGAAGATGGAGGAAGCCTACATCAGACTGAAGAGGGAAGCCAAGCAGATCGGACTAGTCATCAACCCGTCGAAGACGAAGTACATGATAGGAAGAGGTTCAAGATAAGACAACGTGAGCCACCCACCGCGAGTTTGCATCGGTGGTGTCGAAATCGAGGTGGTAGAAGAATTTGTGTACTTGGGCTCACTGGTGACTACCGAAAATGACACCAGCAGAGAAATTCGGAGACGCATAGTGGCTGGAAATCGTACGTACTTTGGACTCCGCAAGACGCTCCGATTGAATAGAGTTCGCCGCCGTATCAAACTGACAATCTACAAAACGCTCATTAGACTGGTAGTTCTCTACGGACACGAGACCTGGACGATGCTCGTGGAGGACCAACGCGCACTGGGAGTTTTCGAAAGGAAAGTGCTGCGTACCATCTATGATGGGGTGCAGATGACGGACGGTACGTGGAGGAGGCGAATGAACCACGAGTTGCATGAGCTGCTGGGAGAACCATCCATCGTTCACACCGCGAAAATCAAACGACTGCGGTGGGCCGGGCACGTAGCCAGAATGTCGTACAGTAATCCGGTGAAAATGGTTCTCGACAACGATTCGACGGGCACAAGAAGGAGAGAAGCGCAGCGGGCAGGTGGATCGATCATGTGAAAGATGACTTGCGGACCCTCCGTAGACTGCGTGGTTGGCGACGTGTAGCCATGGACCGTGCCGAACTTCTCCAACCGGGTCTTCTCCAACCCTTATATACCGCACAGGCCACTTCGGCCTTAGTCTGAATAAATAATAAATAATATAAAAATGAAATGGTCTGTGTTCGTATCCGCATAACTCGAAAACGGCTGGATGGATGTTTTTCATTTCTTCAGCAGAAACATTCGTTATAGTTTCCGACGGGTTTATATGATATTTCCTTATGCGAAATTCACGAATTAGGTTGAGTAAATCGTGAAAAACTAAAATAAGGAATCGTATGGGCATTAGTTCAGAACGCACTTTCTCGCCTACTATGCAGGACAACGTCTGCCGGGTCGACTAGTAAATAATAATAGTTGCGATATGATATGATATTGTCAGATTTTTGTCGGATAAACTTATGGAAAAAAAAATCAGTTCATGGTTGGAAATGCCAGCCATTGACAGCTGATCATGCTTAGCAAATACATCAGGTGCATCTGTGCATCTTGATTCTGCGTCGAATGCAACCTGTTGCGAGTAAATTGGTTGAGGGTAAGTGCAAAACAAGTGAGCTAGACTTTTTTACTAGTTTCTGGTGTAAAAAAAGTATTTTTACCATAACTTTCAAGCCCATAGTCCAATTTAGCAATTTTTTTTATAGAAAATAAAGGGACAGGTTTTTGCGTTCAATGCACCCATGTAAATCGGGTGAGTGTAAGTGTAAGAAAAGTGTGCTAGGCTTTTTGACGCACTTCTTCATGAAAAAGTATTTTGGCCAAAATTTTCACGCCCGTTGTCCGATCTGGCCAATTTTTAATAGGAACAATGGGACAGGATACTGCGGCGAATACAATTTGTTGCGAGCAAATCGGCTGTGTACCTGAAAATTTGGAGAGACTTTCCCAAGCGTTTTGAGCGTAAAAAATGTACTTTGAGCATAACTTTCGATTCCGTAGTCCGGCATGGTTAATTTTGGAGGAAACAATGGGACAGGATTCTGCTTAGAATGCAATTTTTTGCGAGTAAATCGAATGAGAATAACTACCTGAAAAATTGGCGAGAGTTTTTGCGCAGGTCGGAAGGTGCGAAGCATAATATCAGTGAGGACCTCAAGGGGAGCTTGCTGAAACTTCTTTTCTTTTTTTATGATGGGTTTTATAAAACGTTTCTGCTATAACTTTCATGACCCATACACAATCAAAACATTATATTTTGCTTATGTAAGGTCGATACTGGAGCATTGTATGGTCTCCATTTTCAATAACACGCGAAGAAAGATTAGAATCAGTACAAAAACAATTCCTATTATTTGCTCTTCGTAAATTAGTTTGGACAACATTTCCACTTCCATCATATGAGACACGCTGCAAGCTTATAAACATTCAATCTTTGAAGGAGTGTCGTGAAACTGCAATGGTTTCATTTATTAACGATTTTTGTTTCGCAGCGTATTGATTCAACAAACATTTTATCGAAATTAAATTTCTACATAAGGGAACTGTTCCGTTTTCCATCTCACTGAACATATATTCATCTCATCGCAAAACAAGGAAATACCTCACCAATTTTGTCGCTTCTTTCTGTTAACATGCGTGCTCATTGCTGAAAAATCACAAAAATAAGAAACAAACCAAATTTATTTTCATTGCTTTGTTTTTGATGGGATGGAAATAGGAGCTATGGGATGAAGTGCTGAACCGGTCCCCTACCATCTCGATAACTGCGTCATCGACATACAATTTTAATTAATCACTGCCGTGCAAATTATGCAAAATTCGGATCTCTCAATCTGATGACGGCCACCTATAATCAACACTGCGAAACTATTGACTTTACAATGTCTTGACCTAAAAAAATATTTTGTCACAATTCGAAACCTACACATCTAAATTTACATTAAATCGCAAAATAAACGTACTAGTCTACGTCGGTTGACGAAATAAATAAATAAATACAATAAATAAATAAAAAACCCAGATTAATCCACCTAGCGGCGATGATGCCTTTCTCGTGAAAAAATCACATAGGAAAGGTCAAAAAAGCACTTTAGGGGATAGATCGCATATTTTCTATCATTTTGCATGTTTTTGCATTAATTACTATGCATTTCCACCATTCTTGAAAAAAATTTTTTTTTTCCAAGGGGGGACCCTTGGGAAAAAACAATGATTTTTCAATAATTCCGATATGCAATGTCCGATTAGGTCAATTTTCAATAGCAAACAATGGGACCGCATTCCCCGTCGAATGCAACTTGTTGCGAGTAAATGGGGTAATGCTAAGTTCCAAAAAGTGTGTCTACAAAATTTGTACACATACACACATACACACACACACACATACATACATACACACAAACAGACATCACCTCAATTCGTCGAGCTGAGTCGATTGGTATATAACACTATGGGTCTCCGAGCCTTTTATCAAAAGTTTGGTTTTGGAGTGAAATTATAGCCTTTACGTATACTTAGTATACGAGAAAGGCAAAAATAAACTTGATTCACAAAGGTTATGCTAATTTCAAACATTTGATTTAAAACATCATTGTTGACATTTTAACCATTTTCACTCTGAAACTCATCTTATTCCACGTAAAAACTTGTTTATAAGAAAATTATTTTGAGCTTTTTAGTGGAATGTCTTCACTTGTCATAAGACGAGTTAATACAATCCCATTGAATTCCACCACTTAATTGTATTTTGACAGATACGTATTTCGACCTCAACAGTAAGGCCGTCTTCAGTGTCTCGTACTTGACTCGACTTCGAGTTACTGACCTTACTGTTGAAGTCGAAATACGTATCTGTCAAGATACAATTAAGTGGTGGAATTCAATGGGATTGTATTAACTCGTCTTATGACAAGTGAACTTGTTTATGTTAGTACGTAACTTCTTTTACGATGAATGATGAAGGAAATGAACGAGAAAACATAAAATTTAATCACAAATTATTTGGCGGATTTTGCAGCAAAAATGATTCGGAAGCCCTGATCACCACTTCGTCGAAGCAACCGACTGAGGAAACAACAAGGCTGTCAAAATTGAATAATTCATATTTTTGTCATATGCTATCCTGGGTTTCACAAAAATAAGAAACAAATCAAATTGATTTCCATTGCTTTGTTATTGATGGGATGAATATCGGAGCCATGAGATGAATTCCAGGAGCAGTTCCCCTATACTGATTTTATATCACAAAGCTTCACTGAACCCAACGGAATTCTGTCACAGTGAAAATTGGAAGAGTGAACTCTTGGCCTTTACATTTTAGCCGCTCCATCGTTTACATTTTGACCGGTTCAATCTATTTGATGTCAGGGTGACAGTTACTGCTTGTCGTTGACATGTACCATGAATCTTAATTTATGATACAAAAGACTACTTCGCAAGTCTTTTCCAGTTGCGTCGATTTTTGTCGTAGTATAAAAAAATCTGATGCTATGGGAAATCAGGTTCCACATTTGGAGCTTGTTAACACCGGCAACATAATTTTATTAGTTGTTTGAATAAATTATCTTGATAATATTTACACAAAATCCAACACTTCACATTATATGTTTTCAGGCCTGCCAAGCTAGACGGCGAAGGAATGATGCTAATAGAAAAGAAAATCAAGAAGAAATACACCGATTTGTACCTCACGTAACCGGCCCCTATCGGGCTTCGCTAGTAGAAGAAACAAACCCGTGGTAGGAAGGAAAATATCAGACAACAAACACATTGGCTTTATTAATATTCATGATTTAATTTTAAGGTGCATGACAATGAAAAAGTCGACACGTGAACACTGTTTGGCAGCCAATCCAACGGACTCCGGAGAGTTGTCGCGTATTTGCTTGTTCATGCAACAGATGATCATCACATATCAAATGTAGGTGGGTAAGGTAGCGATACTGAGCCCTTAGATGTTTAGATAAAGGTGAATGTGAGGAAACAAGAGGTCACAAGGACGCGGCGTTAGTACGGGTATTTGAGAACGGCGCTTGAATAGTAATAACGCTATATATACAGCAAACCACGGCATATCGACCGTGCTGGCAAGTCCATAATGAAGTGTTGTCACTTGGTACGACAATGCGTGTACAAATCTCTCGAGGACATGCAATTGAATTTCAAATCATTGACAAACAAGCGGGCAGCCAATTTATCCCAATGAATGTACCAACGAAGAATTATTGTGAGAAGGATTCCGATAAGGTTGAGTTGTCCCACTTTTTGAATAAAGTATTGCAAGTTCTCTTACCAAATAGAATGTACAAATGGTTAGTGAAGTCAGAGTGGGTTGATTTGATTCCTGGACCGGAAAGGAAACCTCATTTCTGAAAATATTTTGACTGACTACTCTGGAAATGTATTATTGAAAAGCTTGACGCCAAATGTACGATTTCGAGTATTGGTCACATTTGAGGCGTGCAACATTGTGAACATTCTACAATGTCATAATTTCGATGGACGAAGTAATTCTGAGGTTCAGGTTCAGACTAAAACGATTTGTCCTTCTACAAAGCAATATCATACCATTGTAATAGCTGCATTGCATTGGTCGAGTTCTGCTAATTGTGAGGTATTTATGCAAAATTAGCATGCATTAGTTATAAGTTATGACTTGCGGACCCTCCGTAGACTGCGTGGTTGAGCGCATGGACCGGAGCCGAATGGAGAGACTTATATACGCACAGGCTCACTTAGTCTGAATAAATAATAATAATAATAATAGTTATAAGACAGATTCGATTCGAATAAGTCTGCTGGATTGAATTCAAATGTACAGTGGGCCACTATTTAGATGCAAATGTTTTCCTTATTGTACTTGACCGAATGCAGCGTCTGTGCGGCTACGAAGAAAATCTCCAATCTTGATCAAAGTTTCACGTGTTAATTAATGCCAATAAAAGAGTAAATGCGACGTATTTGATAAATATTTATTATTGTAAAAGCTACACAATTACAATGCGCTGTGCTCGCCGTTAACAACACACCATTTCCCTCACTGAAATGATGAATTGGAGAAAGAGATAAAATAGAAGTTCAAATACTTTGAAAATATGGAATGTTTTTACCTGCATCATTAATTATGGTTCTATTCAAATATAAGTTGATGTACTTACTAGAGTGGAACTTCGTTCACGAGAACAACATCATTTCTGTGAAAGTGTTCTCAGTGAAGAATGAATCGCGGAATAATGTTTCAAAAACTCTCATAACAGCAACAGAATTAATTAACCCTTATGCTCCGTGCTGATGGCAGGGACCCTGTGAGCAGAATTTCCATCCACTTGGCAAAATTCCTTTGATCGTATTCCATTTGTTCTTCCTTTTGTCAGACATAAAACAAAAAAAACTCAGCAAAGCCAAGCAGCTTTATGCATCCGTGTAGGTACTTGCCGCAGATGATGCAGATTTCAAGCTTTTCGCGCATTAAAATTTATTTCCATCATTCCATAGCGGCAGGCAACACACGCTTCTCTTCATTGGCTGTTACCTACGTAGAATCACGATGAGAAGGCTTTCATAGTTGAGTTGATTCAACAAACGCAAATGATTTCATATGAGGCCTGCTTCTGAAAGGTACCTTATCAGAGAACGTGGCCCGGAATGTCTTTGCCTTGGCAGCCATCGCACCGCCCCTGCGCGCTAAGGATCTCCATCACATCAGTGGACAACATCAAAGGAGGATGTTTCGCGGCGAGCGTCTCTAAAATTAAGATGCAAAATGAGATGCGGTTTCTTTCACGTTCTGAAGAGTCATGTGTGTCTGTTCGCGGATGAGTCGCGGGATGAATGAGCTCAATGGGTTTATCCTAGCAGAAAGAGCTAATGTAGCGCTTCGTTAAGGTGGGTGAGGGAATGTAGGCGCACTCTAACAGGAACAACGAGATTTCTGGCGGATGAGTATGTGCTTATCCAGGAATGATTAATCTGGATACGTCTCTCATCATAATTAGCTGTTTGGGCCTGAAAGTAGCACTAATCATTTGATTGCTTTTCAAATGAGCATGAGCATGAGAATGAGCAGAGCATTAATGACCACACATGTAGTGCTACCTGATTGACTGAACTTGCAAAATTGTACAGAGAACACAATAAATGGGGTTTGGGATTAGCACCATTCTCAAAGTACACGTTTCGGGAGCTCAAATATTTAAAGTCAACAAAGCGCCTACCATGTCCTTACGGTCATATAGGGAGGGAAGGTGAGTCCGTCTCTCGTTGGACTACATGAAATTCGAAACTATCCAAAATCAAGATTGAAAGTACTCAAAATTGAGTGTTTTCCCAACACTCCCATTTTGGATATAATTTTATTTTGGTAGATGGGTCCTTTTACTTAATTGACAAGTCTTGCTGATAACTTCCTTCTGAATCAATTTGCTTATATGAAAGTATCCAAAATTACGTGTTGAGCCATAACTTGATTTTGGCTGAAAATTTACTTGTCATTAGATTCAAGGGAGTGGAATCAAATCAATTAACATTATTTTTGATTATTTTAATTTTCTAAGTTTATTCTCGATTAATCAACCGAAATTTAAGTTGTGTTGAAGTAGGTGAGTAAAAACTAATTCATTATAAATAAAACAAATGTATTTATTTGTTTATTTAATTCTAGGATGCTTTCAAAGAAAACTTAAACTCCGACACCGGCAATCGAGCCGCGGATGTTGCTGCATCGCTTCAATTGACGAGATGGTTTAACCCGATGATTAACAAATGGCCTTCTCGAACACTCATCCGGATGTGAGCGCCTCACTGGATTTGGAATGTGGCTACAGTGCCTCGTGTCGGTGCCATTTTCCGGATGCGAAATATTATGGCAAAAGCGTGCACACCGAGACGCACATATTTATATTGAGTAGGAATCGGTAACCATTAAATCTAATGTTTATAGTTACACAACATCCTAACCCATTCATGGTAGGGTTTTATATCCTCAGATTTATCAATTCTCCAATTCTTTCTCCTTACAGATCCTGATAATGGCAGCGGCGAGAGCAGCGGAACAGGAAAACGTTTAGTATTTTTATTCATGTGATTTTTTATTTAATATATGCAATAAACGAATAAATTCGATTTTTTTATTTCAATCATGCCATTAAATATACCAGAAATATATCACCTAAAACTTTTACAAGAAATCAGATTTTCAGTAATTTTCACCCAAAAGCAACTCTTCGAATAAAAGTAAAAATCACCTAACATGGACTGTTAAAATAACTCAAAATTAAGTACTTAGCGAATAACTCAATTTTGAGTGGTTGCACTTAGCTGTCAAGTTGTGTGAAAAGACTTAATTTTGGATTGTTTCGGATCTCCGTAGAGACAAGTATAATCTGAATCTCCACAATTGTCTTGGGATAGGATATTGTTTTAGCAAAGGAAAATTTATGCGGATCTACTTGGAAGCGATGTGATCTATGGGATGGGAAATACGCTGTCTCACGAGAAGTAAAAGTTAAAACACACGCCCGTTTACATATGAAAACTGAGGAGAATCCCAGGTTGGACGACCGACCGGAAACGCAGCATTGTACTCACTTGCTCGATGGCAACTGCAAACCATTGAAGATCGCGCTTGTTTCGACCGGAGCAAAGTGCAATACTTTCGCATGAGCCACCGAACATCAAAAAGATAATTTACCATTTTCGCGACGATTGAAACATGCACTGGCTTTACTGCTCGATAGCTCAAATCATTTGTTTGCTTTTCAAATTGTTCAGTTTTCAATTGTTAACATCATTGGTATGACATCATCAAGCCATGATAACAAATTTATCAAACTTGTATAGCTACGAAAAACAGAATCCCATAGGCAGCCCTCACAGAGGATGATTCTCGCTCATTTTATGTTGTAGATCGACAGGTAGAAGAAGTTGAAATGCATCATCAGTGCTCCTGCGTTTGAGCTTTTAAAATAAATTTATCATGGAAGTAGTCTCCAGAGTCAGTTCTAATCTTGACAGCTTGCGAAAAAAGTCTCTCACGGTATGTAGATACGTCATCTTATTGTATACAGAGATAAAAAGTGAGAGACTTTTCATCTCTGTTGATTCAATCCCTGATTATGATTATATAATTGTATAGACAGAAAAATCAACTGACTTACTTATGATCCTGTACACTCGGTGGTGCTAAGGGCCGACTTCAAAGATCTCCATCCTGACGATGTCCAGTTATCGCTTTAACCTGTTGCCAGGTTAAATTTCGGTCGACATCTTTTTTGTCTTTATTAACGAGACTTTCAGCCCCTGGGCCTGTCTGCGGTCGACATCTTTTATATCTTTATTGAGGCTTCGCCGCCTTGAGCCTCTGGGTCTCCTCTGCTGGGATGTCCCGCTGGGTTCTTGTCTAATGCTTGTTTACAGATTTCGTTTCCACCTCTACGTAGAGTGTGTACGACCCAGCCCATTTTCTATCCGAATTTCTGTGCTATTGGCTCGGGTGACAACGAGATGGAGCTCGTTGTTTGAGATCCAGTTGTGAGGCCATCAGGTCCAAATTATATACCGCAGGCATCTGTTGATGAACAACTGCAGCCGTTGAGTGTTCTCCACTGATACACACCATGTTTCGCTAGCGTATAACAGACAGATTTAACGTTAGAGTTAAAAATTCGTATTTTGTGCGTTCCTTAATTGCCTGTTTTCCAGATATTTCTTAAACTCGCAAAGGCAGCCCTTGCTTTCTTGATCGTGCATCTATGTCGATCTTGGTACTGCCTTGCGCCATGCTGCAAAGATATGGT